>NC_058163.1:10874606-11001188 GCF_020080835.1 Cotesia glomerata
TATTATTATTATTTATTTATTTTTAATGTTTAAATGTCAACTTTTCATGAAAATTTGATTTTTATTAATTTGAATTTTTGCGCCTAAGAACTACAAGATGGCAAGAGAAATAATAATAATAATCAACAAGATGACAAATATAGTAATAATATTTATAATGATAATATTATACTCCTGGAAATTTTTACGGTCAAAACAGACCTGCGTAGGCCTGGTTAAACCGTACTTATTCTCCGATACCTTCTTGTACGGTCAAAACAGTCTTGATTTTCAGCGGCATATTAGACTTCAAAGAGCTGGGACATTTTTACGGTCAAAACGGGACTCGAATTTTGACTCGGGATCTTCATTTACACATAAATAAGTCAATGAGCTGAGTCGGAAAATAGTAAAATTAAAAAAAAATCGTCATCAGAACAATTTCAATAGCTAGATTTGTATGCAATTTACTAAACATACGTATATCACTAATATTAAACACTGTGAAATATTTACAGATTTTTACATAGCTTACATCACGCTCTTATCAGAATTTAATATCATGATTTGAATTATTTAAATATGAGTGCATTTTAAAAGTTGCAGCGATCTCCTGAAATTATTGTAATTGTAATTGTAATTTATTGAAAGAGGCCGTAGGACGTAGTCCTCTAACGGCCAAAAGCATATACAAAGTATACAAAATATCTTAAAATTAAGTACAGATCAATATAATTTTAAGTAAAAATCAAAAACAAAACAAAAAGTGCTCATAAGCTATTATCGACAATCAAAATAGATTCTTATAATGTTAATGTTAATATTGATGCTTAAAATTATTAAATTTATTCCTATGATCATAAATTTAAGTGTGTAATAAATGAAACTAGCTTCGAAAGTCCAGAAAAGATTGTTTTGATTTAGGGACCAATGAAAAAGTGTACTTGTAGTCATAATAACCAAGAATGTAAAGCGGATTGCAACAAGGCAAAATTTAATGCCATTTCAAAAAAAAAGAAAAGTTATTTTGTCATTCTCAATGAATCCAAGTATGTATTGGTCAACCGGCTGTTATTAATAGTCGAGTAACTATTTCATACATAATGTATGAAGTAGTAAATGTCGATAATACAAATTTACGCCTTGTCAAAATTACATGTATAAAAATATTATGATTCACTGTCGAAACCAGTCAACTTACATATTTTAATGTCTAATAAACGTCAAAAATGTGATCAGTAATAATTAATAAATTTATGATTTTTTTCGAGCTCAAAAATCGCTCTTTCTCAATGGATGAAGAAATATTTTTAGATCTCCTTTAAGCAATGGAAAGTAATTGCACAATGATATCTTTGATAATTCCATCATGCATGTACGAGACTTTGAATCTCGCTATCAACAAGTCAATAGTTGAAATCAATAATTACAATGCTTAGAGGTATGAAGAATTAAAAATAGAGAAAGTATTCAAGGATGTTCACAAGTATGTATTTCTAATTGACTATTAGACTGATGTACATTCCTTTTTCTTTTTGTAAGTATATTTTCAATACTTCTCAGAGGATGCTTCACTTCAATCTTCTCGACGTTCAAATAAATCAAACTTTCTAATGCGTTTATCAAATAATGTTCATAATTTTTCTATTAAAATGATAAATGATGCGTTGATTTAACCTTGACAATTTTATTTGCTAAGATTTTGTACGAACTTATTTGGTAAGCATTGACTGTAAAACTTAATCTATTACCGTTATCTAGTAATAATGATTATTATCAATCTTAGTACAATATTGGGCCACCCTTAGTATAAAATAGAAAAAAATTATTTAGTTTTAATCTGAGCAACAGGTTATCATATTGATACTCATTAGATAGACTTGAAAGATGAGCTAAACTCAGATTTTAGGCTTGTCTGAGAGTGCAAATTATAACAAATGACAAATGTTATAGGCAACACTGAACCTAAACCAATGGTCACTAAATCACTATTCGGTATCTTATTTACTGTGGTATAAAATTTTAAATCTATTACCAAGTAAAATGAAAAATCTGTAGCTTTCGTAAATGAGTTCTATAAGTTTTTGAAAAAAGGCATTACACTCTTCAAATTCAAAAATATGACTATTAATAATGCAATTTTGAGTTTTTCAATTTTTGAAACAAGTTAAGTGTCTTCATTACAGCACAAAAAAGTATTAAAATTTTAAAAATCAGTCTATCTAAAAGTTCAAAAGATTTTTTTACTTGATTTAAGATCGTCAAATTCCTAAAAATTATGTTGTTGGTACAGGATTAATGCTCTTCAATCAGTATAATATCTTACCAGTTTGGCAAAATGCTCGAATCAAGCAAAACAAATAAAAACTATGAAATTAATTGAATTTTTTAGGGTGCCCCTTTCGCCTCATATTTTAGGAATTTGATTTTTTAATTAACGTATCGTGTTAATAAGAAATACGCGGCAAGAAACTGAAAATTTATAAAAGCGATTCAAAAAATTAGGAAAACGGCTGACCCTGAAGGCCATCCCTGATGCAACTTCCCGCCAATTCCATACCTAAACGCTTGAAATTGCACTTATGACGTTTCTGAGCTCTTTGAACTCAAAGAAATATGTAGCTTTTGTATGGTTTTGAGCTCTTCGAGCTCAAAAGTCTGATAGAAGTTTGATAAAATACTATTTTTCAAATTTTAAAACCGCAATAACTTTTGAATGAATGAACCGATTTTTATGCGGTTGGCGGAATTCGATGCAGTTTTTTAAGCGTCATGAAGAATATTTAAGTTTAATTCAATCGAACTAGGAATTTCGGAGTAATTCCGAAAAAACACTTTTTTCGGTTTTCTTTCGCCAACGATAACTCACGAACGAATCAACCGATTTTGACCGGACTGGTAGTGATCGACGTGGTTTTTTGATATTAAAAGCTGATTAGTTTTTGGAATCGATCGGTAGAGCCATTTAAAAGTTATTCCAAAAAAACCACTTTTGAAAAAATTTTTTTTGTAGTTTTTTTGAGATTTCTCAAAATCCAAATTGATCTAAATTGTATTCAAAATATAAGTTCAGTCAAGCCCTTTCGAATGGCACCAACCGCGATTAAATCGATCAAGCCGTTCAAAGTTATGAGAGGCTTACATACATCCACACACACACACACGCACAGACAGACACACACACATACATACATGCATACATACATACATACATACATACAGACACGGTGATATCACCGCGGGAATAGTCAAAGAAGCTTTCTAGAACCTCAGAACGTCGAGATCTGATGAAAACTCGATTTTCGAAAAACGGGGTAAAACCAATAACTTCCCGATTTAGCGTGAAGTTAAAAAACTTAAATAATAATTCTGCTTCACATTTTAATATTTTTATTTTGCCATGGATGCAGCATATTACTGCCAAATACGTGGCGAGAGATTAAATAGAAGTAAAAGAAGTGAAAAAAACTAAGCGTTTGAGAACTTCTTCTTTAAGGGGACCATCTTGCCCCTGATGCTTCTCTATAACGTACACGGAAAGAAAATTGTACGAAGAATTACAATGAAAACATCGTAATTTTTAGTATAGGACATTGTAGTGCCGAACCAGAACTCAAACATCGTAATTTATACGATGCAACATCGTAAATTTCTATCACTCAAATTAAAATGAAGTTTAGGTCACCGAAAAAATAATTCTGTATCACCGAGGAATCGAACCCGGTGTCCTTTCCGCCACAAGTCCAAGGTTTATCCCCTTAAGGTGAAATTTCATGCTGACGCTTGACGCGGATTCTTACAAACTAAACAATGTTTAGTTTTGACCCTGCGTTAATTTAAGATGGCGCTCCAGTCGAAATTATATACCATTTAACCAGAGTTACCAGATGCGGTGACTTATCGCCATTTAGGCTACTTTTAACAAGGCTCGGCGACTAAAATGTTATTGAAGGCGACTTTTGAAATTAAACAACAGAACGACAATTTTTTTTATTATTTTTATAAAAATTAATAAAGACTACGAAGAATTTTATTAAAGTTTTTATGTTTCATGAATACTACTTGAAATTTAGTCATGTTTATGTGAATTTAAATATTTGTGGAATAATTTTAATAACTTTTGTGATGATTTTCAATTACAATACGTATAATTGTACACTTTTAGAGTGAGAAAGATTACCTGAGTGATTTAATCACAATATTACGATGAAAATATATGTTAATTTATCTAAACTAATTTTATATTTCATGAATATTACTACGTAAAATTTAGTCAATGTTTATGTTAATTTAAATATTTGAGGAATAATTCTACTAAGCTCGGTGACGATTTTCAGTTGCAATACATTTGATAGCGCAGTTTAGAATAAGAAAGATAATTATTCAATGCCGATGACTGATTACCTTAGTGATTTAATCACCACATTACTATTGAAAGTATTTATAATATTAGAGTGTCCGTTATTTACCAATTTGGTTTTTGACTTTGCAGTGCTCATTAGATTTTTAGTTCGTGATCTAATAAAAAATATCAAACCCATATAAGCCCATATAAGCCCTTAATATTGATATTAAACCGTGCTACAAAGACGATACATTTCCTATTTAAATAATTTTGGGTTTTGGCACGTTTTACAATTAATTTTTTTGTTTCTATGCCAATTCCATGTATGGCAATGGCAAACAAGTATTATTGTAGAAAATTGGACGTTCTATACATAGAAACAAAAAAAATTAATCGTAAAACGTGCCAAAACCCCATGTTATTTAAATGAGAAATGTATCGTCTTTGTGGCACGGTTCAATATCAATATTAACGGCTTATATGGGTCTGATATTTTTTAAGGTAGTTGTTGCGTGATAGGCATTTCAACAGAAAATTATGAAATATTTTTTATTGAAAGATAAATATATTAATAATTCACTACCAAAATTTCAGATCAATTGACCGCACCGTTTTTGAGTAATTAATTTTCGAAATTGTATCTTTTACACGTAGAGGTATAGAGAGATGGTAAAGTTAGTATGAAATCTTCCGTACCACTCGAGTGGGCCAAAGATTTCATATTAACTTTATCATCTCTCTATACCGCTACGTGTAAAAGATGCAATTTCAAAAATTAATTACTCAAAAACGGTGCGGTCAATTGATCTGAAATTTTGGTAGTGAATTATTAATATATTTATCTTTTAATAAAAAAAATTTCATAATTTTCTGTTGAAATGCCTATCACGCTACAACTACCTTAATAGGTCACGAACTAAAAATCTAATGGGCACTGCAAAGTCAAAAACCAAATTGGTAAATAACGGACACCCTAATATAACATATATGTTAATTTATCTAAACTAATTTTATGATGAAAATTTCACTTCATAAAATTTACTTGAATTTTGTATTCTAACTTTAGTTTTGTTAAATGATAATAATTTTATAATTTTCAATAAACCAGATTTGAAAAAAAAAATTGTTATTTAATTTTTATAATTTGAATTGATCGCGGCGACTTTGGGCGACTTTAGCGCCACAGATCAGCTACGCGCTGAAAAGAAAGTCTGGGTACCCTGCATTTAACCTTATTTGACGCTCTAAGTCAGCGTCAAGCGTCAGCATGAAATTGCACCTTTACACTATCGGAAGGAATATGTAAGTTTCTGTTCAGTCACATAATAAGACCCTCTATACAGTAGTTGATCATCTGTCGGTGGTGGCGTCGCAAACTACTGGACTCTGTCTCTCTTTTATTAAAACATAATAGTATGCGTCCTTATTCACTTGCTCTTGCGGAAAAAAAATTTACTAAATATCATCGTAATTTTCAATAATTCGAATTGTATTCTGTAGACACCAGCATCGTAAAAATCAAGTTACTGAAAGTCTAGTCCTGGATTACGATCTTACTGTTGTAATTTTTCATAGGATTTTTAACTTCCCGCTAAGAAAATTGAAAATTTTCAAAAATCGGAAAGTTATTGGTTTTACCCCGTTTTTCGAAAATCGAGTTCTCATCATATCTCGACGTTTTGAGGTCCTAGGAAGCTTCCCCGAATGTTTCCGCGATGATGTCCGTATGTGTGTGTGTGTGTGTGTGTGTGTGTGTGTGTGTGTGTGTGTGTGTGTGTGTGTGTGTGTGTGTGTGTGTGTGTGTGTGTGTGTGTGTGAAAGTATGTGAACCGCTTATAACTTTTGAACGGCTAATCCGATTTTATCGCGGTTGGGGCCATTTGAAAGGGCTTGGCCAAACTTAGATTTTGAGTATAATTTAGACCAATTCGGATCAGTAGATTTTGAGAAATCTTAAAAAAACTAAAAAAAAAATTTTGTGTGTGTGTGTGTGTGTATGTACTATGCGAGACATTAATTCCTCCCGGTCAGTGTTGCTTTTGTAGTAATGGAAAAATGAATTTATGGAAATCTCTAAAGATTAATTTGGAAATTAATAAAAATGTACTTTAATGTTAAAGGAAAAAATTATAAAAGAACATCCCTAAAATAGGAAAAAAGTATAAATAGAAACCCGTAAATTAAGAAAATGGCTTATTAGTAAATCTGTAAGTTTGGCCAACTAAAGAAAAGTAAATCTCTGTTTTTGAAAATTTCTTTTACTGGAAATATAATTATTTGAAATAAATTAAAAAAATCTAAATAAATAAATAAACTTTTGTGTAATTGGAAACTTATCAATTGCGAAATTAATAAAAAAAGTAATTTTTATAAATGGATATCTTTTAAATATTCCGTTTAAATAAAAATAATTCTCACATTATGGATAATTTAATTTTCGGAAAAGTTTGCGTTTGTACTATAATATTTACGGCAATTAATAAAAAAAGAAATATTTATTAATAAACATATGAATAAACGTCCGATAGATTTTATGGAATTTCGCAGAAATGAAATTCAATATTTTTAAAAACTTAAAAAAATTGAAATTTACATTAATGGCCGGGTTGCAGTCGAATAGTCGGATTTACATTCCGAATTGATAAATTACTAGAACTTAGAAAGTAAATATAAAATATAATTTAAAATAAATAATTTGACAAATTTTAAAATTCCGAAAAATATAAACTTGAATAAAGAAAAAACTAAAGCTATATTAATAGAATCTTTCAAAGTCACAAAGTCTCAATAAATTAAAAAACATAACAACGAAAATTTTTACGCCAAAATAATTGAACAGACGAACACTCATTTAGCCGAAAAATGTGAATATATAGTTATTTGGATGAGTAATTTTCGACCGAATCATTATTCATATGGATGAGTATTCGAACGAACTTTTTTCGAAATTAAATTAATTTTAACTCTTGAGGAATATAAGATTTATGTTTACCTATAGTCGATAGCTCGGTGTTTTATAATTTACAAAATTATTTTTCGGCTAGTATTCTATTTAAGTTAATGTATTTTATACACTTTGAATGTAGCGGAATTCTTAATTTTCTAAAGTTTTGATAATTTGGAATGCTTTCGATCTGACTGGTTGACCGCAACCCTAATGGCCATCAATAAAAAAAGAATTACTAAAAATGTAAATCTTTAAAATGGAAATCTCTAAAAATATACCTCTAAAAATGGAAATCTCTAAAAATGGAAATTTCTAAAAAACGGAAATCTTTAAAAATGGCAATCTCTCAAAATAAATAATCGCTTTTTTTGAGAATTAACGAGAATTCCCAGCAGCTATGAGAATTTCTTATCCAAAAGGAGGTATTGAGGATACCGGAAGCTCGACTACCAAGACATCTTCTCCGACGGTTCACGTGGAAAACGCTAGAATATCCCATACAAAGTTGCCGTTGATGGCGACAAAGCCATACATCGGCCGATGTTAGGCGACGAACGGTCGGCCAAGCGTTGGCAATTTTTAATGGCCCATATCTGGCAAACTGTCATTAGCCATTCAATCGTAAATAAAAATAGCATGCGATCAACAGCCGTTCATCGGCCGATAATCAAATCCATATGTCCTTGCGCATGCGCCAAAAATCTGTTTCTCAGTTCTCAGAGCACATTTATTTCATTTACATGTCTTATGTTGTAGGTTATATTGACCAATTAACCCAGATAGCAAAATGACGTATTAAGTTATTCCGAATGAGCTCAGATTTCTGATTTGGACGTCAGAGTCTACGTCTAAAAGACGTCTTTAAGACCTTCTGAAGAGGTCGAATGCGCCGCTTATTGTAGACTTTAAGAACTCATCAAAACGAGCTCTTAAAGAGCTCTTTTTTCTGAACTTGCACAAATGAATGATTTTTTATCTCTATATGCTATTATAATGATAACAATAATAAGAACACAACAAAAATAATATTAATAATAATAATAATAAAAGTAAATTATGAAAAATAATTCAGAGTTTCACGAAGCACCGATGCTGATTCCGAATGTTTATTATTTTAGTTAGACCTAATATTGTCGGTTTAAAGAGAGAAAGTGAAAATCGCAATTGCCGTAACTAAGATTCGAACCCGTGTCGCGCGCGTGCTAAATCGATACCTAACCCCCTACGCTGTTCAAACGATATGTCGTTACACATCTCATTATTCTTATAAGCTAAGTTTATATAGTGATGAAATGTTGCGATCATTGTCTATATTATTTATTCTATTTGATACTGTATATCGATAGAGAAAAAGTAACTTTTACGAATATTTATATACTAAAAAATATTCAAAAGTCTACCTGTAATATTTTTTCAAATAGTCTATATAAATTTTGTTTACTTTTCACAATATAAAATCTAATAGATAAATTAATGAATATTAAAAATTCAACAATAATTAATAAGTATATAGTTATAAGATATCGTTAAATTCGAATAAAATGTTTAAAATTGATACATGCAAAGTACTCCTTAAATGTAGAAAGTTCACATAATTTTTTCAGATTAGAATCCAATTTTATTATTTTATCTAAATTAGTTTGATTACGAACCAGATTTTAACATTATTGCCTATTACTTTATAATATAATTTAAAATTTTTGAAAAATTTAATTAACCTGGATTAAGAGAAATAAGTTAACCTATGCCAAGTGTATATCTATATATTAATCTATTCAAATTGTTTTAAATCATTTAATTCGAATTATTTTTAATCATTTTCAATTTAATTTCTCAATCAGGAAAGTAATAAATGAAAAATGAATAAGATTTTGACAGCTTTATATTAAAAAGAAATTAGTGTTTTTGTTTATAATGTCTATAAGCTCATTATACGCAACTCAAAAAGAAGTCCAAAAAAGGAACAGTTAGATGTCAGAAAATTGACTCCAAACTTATGAGTTCATTAAGAGCTCTTAGTTATGACCTCGTAAAAAAGACCTCCTTAAGACGTCACATTAGGACTTCTATAAGAAGTTTTTTAAAAGACTTCATACTGAAATCTTTCTGACTTGGATGCTGACTGGGAATTTTGTTTTCACAATGTCACAAGCATATCAGCGATTAAAAAAATTTAGAGAATTAAAAAAAAATATAAATAACGATGAACAATGCGACGCAAATATTTCTGTACATAACTCAAGTAACCTAAGTGTCAATAATAGTGTAAATGATAACAGTGTAAATAGTGATGACATTTGCATTCATTCTGATATTAGTTGTGACAATGATATTGATAATGATGAGAATGATACAAGTAATAAATTAAGCGACAAAAATAATGAAAGTGATGACAACAGTGATGACATTAAAGATAAAACTGGTTCAAATAAAAGTTTTCAAGAAAAACTTCGACAGTGGGCCTTAAAAAATTTAAACAGTCTTTAATTAAATGTAATTGCTGAACTTTTATTACTACTAAGAGAAGAAGGATATCCTGAGTTACCAAAAACGACACAAGCTTTGTTAAAGACCAAATCCGCGTACACCAAGTTTTTCTTAGTCAACGTGTGTGTGTGAGTCGCTGTATTAGACCGATAGTCGGGTACTATGCCTAGCTACAGAAAACAATAAAGCAGCGCCACGCGTATCATGTATGTGTAAGTGTGTGTGTGTGTGTGTGTGTGTGTGTGTGTGTGTGTGTGTGTGTGTGTGTGTGTGTGTGTGTGTGTGTGTGTGTGTGTGTGTGTGTGTGTGTGTGTGTGTGTGTGTGTGTGTGTGTGTGTGTGTGTGTGTATTTCTTATTTCAGTTTATTTGTGACATCGTGACTGACCGGTTCGTACGTATTTAAATTCGTTTGTTTAAATATTGACTATTATAATAAATGTAATAAATAATTTTTATTATAATAATTATTATCTTTATTATATCCATTATTATTAAGTGTGAAAGTAAAACTTTGTTTATTGAATGAACTAATAAAGTAAAAAAAGTAAGTAAATTAAAAAAAATAATTTTAATACTGATAGTTATATTAAAAATAACAGGTACCTAACAATTGCAAATATTTTACAAAATAAAACATACAATCATTTAAAAAATGTACAAAGACAAAAGGTTTATAAAATTGATTCAAGCATTTGTTCTAGTGAAAATGAATTAAATATTGGGAGAAAATTATTATAAACTATTATAATTATTTCCAGCTTGCATTTTTCCGGATCAAAATTATTGGCGAAAAAACAGCGAAAGGATGCATTTGTAAAATGGCATCTGCACTAATGACCGAAAATGTTGAAAAAAATTACTCTGGTACTGGGAAAAGAATAAAAGGCGTGAGAAAACTTAATTTTAGCGTAACAGAAACATTTATGTCTATGGAAGGTATGAAAATGGTTTTTATATAAGTGTGTTTTTTAATGTATCGAATTATTTATTTATTTTTTTATTGCAGATGTAGTAAAAGAAAAACTTGGTGACTGTGAAGATTGCAAAAATTTTGCCGGAAAAGTTGGCCGGTGGTTGTCAGGGCAAGGAGATCGAGAACAGGGTCGAAAACAAAGATCCTTATCTTTATAATCCATTTAATATAATAATCCTTATCTTTATAATCTATTTAATATAATAATATTACAATAACATTATTATTAAAATAATTAATATTAATATAATTATATTAATATAATTATAATTATTAATTATAATTAATATAAAATTAATATTAAAATTATTAATACATAATAATCCTTATAAAAATAATGAAGCAATAATAATAATAATTTCAAAGTGAAATATAAAGTGTAAGTGATTAATTATAATAATAACTGTTATTACAGCAATCAGCGATTGAAAGACAAACGATTAAAATCATAATTGGCGCAGAACAGCTTGAAATTAGTAGACCGATAGTAGAAAAAATATTTGGCGCATTACTGTTTGCCGTTAATGGGCCGATAGTTCAAATGATGTCTGGCCCATTGCTGGTTACCATCAATGGGCCGATAATTCAAATTATGTCTGGCCCATTGCTGGTTGCCATCAATGGCCCAATAGTTTAATGCCATTAATGGGCCATGGTTATCATGCCAACTGTAAGCCGTTTATTGGCCATTGAAAATTGCCATTACTGTGCCATTAATCGACATTTTTGGCCCAGCAATGGCCTAGTCTAGGGCCGATTTCCAAACTTTGTATGGTGCCATTCGAAAGGGTTCGACTGAACTTAGATTTCGAATACCATTTGGACCGATAGATTTTGAGAAATCTTCAAAAAAAAATTCCAAAATAGTATATTACACACCTAGGGAAGTAAAGTAAGAAATGTCTCAGATCACATGTAATTGTTAGCCGAGGCGAAGCCGAGGTCAACAAACATGTGATCTGAGGCTTTCTTATTTACTTCCCGAGGAGTGTATACTATTTTTTTGTCCGACGAAGGCGGAAAGCGGCAACTTAGTTTAGCGCAGCGGGACGAAAGTTGCCACTTTCCGCCCGGAGGGCAAAAAAATTTTTTTTCTAATATGGTTTTTTTTGAATAACTTTCAAACGGCTTGACCGATCAATTCCAAAAACTAATTAGCTCTTTGCATCGAAAAACCACGTCGATCGTCAACAAGCTGGTCAAAATCGGTTGATTCGTTCGTGAGATCGTTGACGAAAGTAATCGAAAAAAACTGTTTTTTCGAATTACACCAAAATTTCCGGTCTGATCAAATTGTGTTTGAAAATATATCATAGAATTTGAAAAACTGCGTCGAATGCCGCCAACCGCGTGAAAATCGGCTTATTCATTCAAAAGTTATTGCGATTTGAAAATTCAAAAAATAGTGTTTTATTAAACTTCTTCAGACTTTTAAGCTCTGAGAGCTCAACACTACACGAAAATTATATTTTTGAGCTCGAAGAGCTCAAAAATGTAATAAGTGCAGTTTTGAGCGCTTAATTACGAAAGTAGCGGGAAGTTGCAGGGATGGCCTTCAGGGTCAACTGTTTTCCTAATTTTTTTTCCGTGTATAGAAGATATTTTTCGAACAAAATCAAAATCCATGAAGTAATAAAATTAAGATTGTAACGGGTGTGTTTCCGCTCATTAGCCCCTTAATTAATTTAATAGAAATAAAACAATACCTAGCAAAAATGATTCTAAATTAACAAGGGCGCCACCAGGATTTTTCAATGCGGTTTCTGGAACCGGAAACCAGAGCTGAGCTTAATAATCTACAGGGAGAGAGAGCGGAGGAAGGTGGTCTGAAAGAAATAAATCTTTATTTAACAACGGCACCAAAATTTATTAACAAAATAAAATAACAACCCGTGCACTTGCACGCACTCCAACTCACTTACAACTCACTCACTTAATACTATGACTTATTACTACGGTTTTCTTACTTCACGCTTCCCACCGGGAAGTCGCTACTACAACTTATATCTACCTATCAACAAGACACCTCGTACAGAGACGTCAGTGTACGAGGGCTGTCAATAACGCCTGGCTACAGAAGCAACAGCCTAGTGACTGCAACGTAAGCCAAGAAGCCTCTGCAGCTCACACACACACTCCACACTATTCTTACGTCGCGCTGTCCACCGGACCCTCACGCTCTATCAAAATTCTTAATCCTGACGGTACCCTCTTATGGAGCGTCTATACCGCAGTTTCTAACTAAGTCGCGCTGTCCACCGGACCCTCACGCTCTATGCCAGCGAAACACCTCGCAAACGGACTGCTCGCTTGCGAAGGGACGCTGGTAGCACTCACACACACATAACCCACACGTCTCGCACACACACACTGACTCTACTTTACTTTTATTTTCTGGATTACAAAATTAAACTCCAAAAAAGTCAACGTTAAATTATCACTAAAATTCCTTCAGTCATTAGCTCGAGATTAAAATCGTAAACAATTTTCACAATTAATAATTACTACTTAAAATTTCCGACTTAAAAATCGACGCCTAAACTTATTTCAAAATTACCACGAGTTTAATACTCAGTACATTGTATAATCCTCAGAATATTCTCTATAAAATTAACTAAATTTCTCGGACGTAATCCACACTGATAAGTAGTTTTACAAAGAATTTTACCGGAATAATGGTATTAAATTTTACTTATTATAATTTTCACAGGCTTCAATTTCAATATAAGATTCAACCGCGAGGAATTTCCGACTAGACAATTATTATTATTGTTATTGTCGACTGGATAATTAATTAACAACAATTTTATCTCGATGTAAGAATAAATTCCGAAAATCATCCGCGGTTATTTCAATTTCTAATTTCGTCGTAATTTTCTCAATACTTAATTTTCCAATAATAAAATAGTATTTTTAAATAAATAATGTTATAATTCAATGAAAAATAATAATTAATTGATAATTCAATTGCTATAATTTATAATAATAGTCCAGTTATTAATTTTATGAATTTACTGCGTCATAAAATTCACAAGGAATTTGCGCGCTCAAAAATGGACTCCGTTGTTCGTTACAGCGTACTAAGCTCGACCTCGGGTACCGAAGCTTGACCAGTTGTGAGTTGCTGATTGGAATAATTTTCGATGTTCAGAAATTAATTAAATTTGATTAATCAAAAGATGAATTTAATTTAGCCAATCTTAAGATGTTAATAATTATTAACTGGCCATTTCAATAATCCAATTACTCACGACTATTAACCCAGGAGGTCTAGAACATTCCTCGGGTATAAACCCCCAGGAGGAACGCTCCCAGCAATTAACGAATCAATTCAATTAAATAATTAATTATTATTGAGCAAAATTATTAAACAATTGAATTATCCAAACTTGAATAAATAAAATGAGAAGTAGTGTGTTTGATGAGCCGGGTATATGGCCCCAAGGCTCATCATTTCCAAAGTCCAATACCTGGTGTAAATTTGGTTGAAGAAACTCTATGGTTGATACTCGCTTCCTTCTTTGGACTTCTTGATGTTACTCGTTCCAACACTTTACTACTTCTCTGGACACCACGCATGGCTCGTCTATATAACGACCCCAAAAATACCCCCTCCTGCTCTCTCTCTAGGCCCGAAGATCGATGCGCTCAAATGCTAGTCGAAAAGTTATCGATCTCTGGCGACTTATCGATTAAGGGTAATTTACCCTGTTACAAGATAAAACATTTTTATCCTTTAAAACTTTTTTTCAACAAAAGAAATAATTTTTTTTATCATTTTTTAGAGGGCTGAGGGGGGAGGGAGGGTGTGTGTCACAGAAAAAAAATTTTTTTTTTTAAGTTTTGTAAAAATTTCGGTGGACTTGTCTAAAGTAGAACGACAGTAAATATATTCAATGGTAGAAAGCCACAAAAAATAATTATCGGCTGAAGGGAGCCATCGTGCCCCACCCTCCCCTATATATTACAAAGAAAGAAATTTTTTTGTATGTTTGCTTCCCTTGTCCTTAATTGGAAAGAAAACTGTGTACACAGTTTCAAAAATTCAAGTTACGTTCTCAAAAATCATGATTGAAACTATCTAATTTTTTAAATTACTGCACATAAAAAAGAAAAAAACGTCGTTATAATTATTAAATTTTTAGCATTTGTCGAAAGTTAATAGGTATTTTATAGACAAAAGGTTAATAGGTTAATAGGTATTTTAAAACAAAAGGTTATTAGGTATTTTACAAACAAAAGTACGTAAAAACCCAATAAAAGCTATGGGTGGAGGTTACAGGAATGTATAACAACCAAAATGTTGTGTCAGTGTTATAAGTTTAAAGAGTCTTTCTGCCATAAAACACAAAATTTACAGTTTAAATAAAAAGTGAATTACTAAATTACGCAATTGCTGCCAGCATAATTATAACATCAGAATATATTTTCTTTTCAAATTAATATTGTCTCTACTGTTACTTCCCACTCACTTTTTTTTTTAATTACTTTTATTAGTTTTAATTTTTATCTATATATACCCGCAGTTCAACCAACAGTGATAAGATGATGCCTTTATAATTACATGTTGTAAGTCTTCTTTGTTGCTTATGCTCCGCATCTAACTTTCACCACGTGTAGATAGTGACAATTGACTTTTTATTCCGGAAACTAAGTTGGGTTTTATTAATTTCTTGATATGGACGCGGTTACCGTGATGTAATCTGGATGAAATGAATATTTCTAATGAAATATTGAAATAAGAATAGTATTTTCTTGGTTCTATCGTATCATAAATATTAGATATTTAGATGAACCTGTGGAAATTATTAAAACAAAAATCTTAAATTGAAAAACTAACGTAATTTAATTAAAAATCATTAGGTTAGATTTAAAAAAAAAAATTAATTTTTTCTAGTAATGCAACAATGTAGTATAAGTATTACTGACCATAATAAAATTATTTAAAATAAATTTCTGTTCGAGAGAATAATTTTTCGGTTATGTTTTTTTTTATTTGTATATTTCTGCAATAAAAGATTATCAATTTTTTAATCAAAAGCTAAAAATATATATTTAAATAAACATCGAAAGTTGATTTGGTAACTGAATTTAAATATTTTTTACTATTATTGGCGACTCTATGATATCTCTCTCAATGTCTTTAAATTCTCTGTGTGCCGGACTTAGCTGGAGCTGGGTGTGTATTGTGGTGTATCCCTACCTCGCCCAAAGAGAAGTGTTCATCATTTAGCCCGCGGGTGTCCCATAATCATAAACGCTCTTTTCCTTAGTCTTAACGAACATACATGTTCAAATGATTAGTCCCTCCAGACTATAAAAGCTACTTCAAAGACAACCAAATTCACCAGAAGAGGATCCACTGATTCTGTAGTGAGACGCGCTCGGGTCACTATTTAGTGATACCTAAAATATAATTTTGATAGTTATTTCGTTTATGTTTTATTAATAAAAATTATTAATCATGAAGTTTAAGCTGGTTAGTGCTGGTGATTTATTGTGATACAAATTGATTAAACTTTATTCTGATCTTGATAAAATTTATTCTTAACGTACAACAATTTACCACTTGTTTGGAAATAATAACGCAATTTATTTTGTTGTGAAAGTGTCGTGGTTGATATTTTTTTATTTTTTACTCTTAAATTTTATTTTTGAATTAATTGTTTCAATGTAATAAAAATTTTACTTCGATCAAAATTTTTAACTTTCAGTTATGCAGACTAAAAATTTTAAACAATTGCGAGCTTCATGTTTTTTTTGTCCAAATTATCAATTTAATCAAACCCTTTAACTATAATAAATTCAAATAAAAAAATTCTAGTTTTAAATGAATATTCATTCATTTTCAAAAATAAATATTTCATTTGCGTGTTTATACAAATATCTTAAAACAATATACATAGTTGTTGAAAAATAGTCATTCAAAAATTGTTGAATTAAAAAAATTTTAGTGTAAATAAAATTTCCTAAATTCATCCAAAAAATTCTCACACAAACTTTTAAAATCGTATTGAGAACAATTTTAGTGTATTATATTTATAATATTTTTAGGTGGTGCTGCAACTTCTTCTATTCTCAACATCCGTGATTGTTGCTAAATCAATCAATAAAAGAGAGTTAGTATCAATTTTTAACTTTTTGTATATACTAATTAAAAATTTCATTTATTAAGTACATTCAACTTTTTTTTTTTTTTTACTTTTAGAGCTCCTTTGTCAGAGTACGGGCTGCCGCCACCACCCTTACCATCATATGGATCTCCAGCTCCTTCGTATGGACCTCCAGCGCCTTCGTATGGACCTCCAGCCCCTTCGTATGGACCTCCAACGCCTTCGTATGGACCTCCAGCCCCTTCGTATGGACCTCCAGCTCCTTCGTATGGACCTCCAGCCCCTTCATATGGACCTCCAGCCCCTTCGCATGGACTTCCAGCTCCTTCATATGGACCCCCATCATCGGATCATAATACTGGGTACAATTATCCTGCACCTTCGATACCTAGTGGTGAATGGAAGAAAAAACTGACATGGAAAGAAGAATGGAAACAAGTGTGGAAAAATGAAAAAAAATTAGAGTGGAAGCAGGAATGGAAAAAAGTTCAAGTACCTGCGTGGAAAGAAATTCAAGTTCCAGCATGGAAAGAGATTAAAGTTGAACAGTGGAAAAAAGTTCAGACACCTGTGTGGGAAAAAATACAAACTCCAGCTTGGAAAGAAATTCAGGTTCCTGAGTGGAAAAAAATATGGAAGCCTGTCTGGAATACTGTTCAAGTGCCAGTGTGGAAAGAAGTTCAGGTGCCGGAGTGGAAGCATATTTGGATTCCTGAGTGGGTTGAAACTGAACATAGCAATCCTCATCAAGGCTATGAACCAACAGCTCCAAGTTATGGTCCTCCAGCACAAAGTTACGGTGTTCCATCACAAAGTTATGGCCCTCCTGCTCCAAGTTACGGACCTCCTACTCAAGATTCTGGAGATGGTTATCATTACGATGCTCCTACTCCATTACCTCCGAGCAAAAAAATGATCTGGAAATCAGTTTGGAAAAAGATTTGGAAAACTGAGAAAAAACAAGTTTGGGAATCGAAGAAAAAAATGGAGTGGAAAGCTGAGTGGAAAAAAGTTTGGAAAACTGAAAAAAAGCAAATTTGGCAAACTGACAAAAAACTTGTATGGAAAAGCCAGGATGTTAAAGTCTGGGTACCGTCTAAAAAACAGGTATGGATACCCCAAAAAGTGAAGGTTTGGAAAGATGAGTGGAAGAGTAAGAAAATACCTGTATGGAAGAATGTGCAGGTGCCAACATGGAAGAAAGTCTGGAAACCAGTGTGGGAGAAAGTTTGGGTACCAGCAGATTTGCATCACCATCAAGACGAATATCCCGGATATCACTGATGAGATTAATTTTATTTAATATTTTAAAAATGTAATCAAAAAGGAGAAAAAATTTTTTTTCCTTCCAGAGTATTATTGTCGGGAATTAAATTAATTTTCTGTTTTTTGTTAATTTAATAAAACTTGTATATAGTTTTTTTAATTAATTATTATGTATTTCAATTTATTATTTATTTTGTAAATTGAAATTAGGTATTTTCCATACTTTATATGTTATTAGATATTAGTTATTATAACAGGTATAGTATAATACATCAAAATAAGAAGAGAAATAAGATAAACAAGAGAGAAACAGGTCCTAGAAGTCGCGAAACTAACTCACGACCTTTAATGTGAAACTTTCTCTACGACTTGTAGCGGGAGAAGTCATGACTTTCCCACTCGGAAGTTGTAGATAAACACGTGGTCATCATCTGCCTTGGAGCTATAGTAGTTTTTTTTTTGCATTTTAAGATAAAGATACGCTCATATTGATCGTACAATTTCTCTGAGCGTTCATTCTTTCTACTACAAAATTTTTCTCATCCTCATCACCGTTCAATGAATTTTAAACGAGTGCTACCGAGTACTTACGCTTATTACTTCCGGGTGAAGGACATGCGCATATGTAGACTTCAGGTGTAAAAAAAAAATTGCGGAGACTTCCTTGACAGTGAGAGAGAGAGAGAGTGAAAGTTCCGTTCAAGGCTACACAATAATAACTCGATCTTCTTTCTCGGTAACTTTTTATTTTTTATTCCCTCATACTCATTCATATATTATTGCCAAATAAACAAAATTAAATATTAAAGTAGATTGAGAGTAAAAGTATACATGTACAAGTGGTCTTATGGATATATTGATAAAGATGGTCTAGGTGTGTTTGACATAAATATTGAGCATACCTATCACGTAACAGAAAGACTATAGCTTTTACTGAGATACTTTTACTTTTCTTCTTTCATCAATATAACAACAAATTATGATGGTAATGTGCGCGTATTTAACTGACATCATAATACAACTTGGACTTTTATTACAATGAACTTATTACTTCCACTACATAATTTGATGTTCTTGAATTTTCTCAAACTCTAACATAGAGTGATTGATATTTTTGTTAGATAATAATAAAAATAATTTTCTGCGTAAATTATACAAGTTGAAGGTTAATTGCGTGAAAAAATTAATTATTTAAATAAAAAAAATTTTAATAGGGGAAGGGGGGGGGGGGCAAAATGGGCCACCTAAAATTTTCAATATCCAAAAATATTTGGGTGCAAAATGGGCCCCCAACATTTTCAACTCTCGAAGTGTTTAGGAGGTATAATGGGCTGATTAGACTTTAAAAACCAAAGAATATTTTTCAGTTAAACGCGTTCTAGAATTTTTGAATTATAGAAAAAATTATATAGGTAAAGTACGAACTAGGTCGCGAGTTAAATAACAACATTATTTACTATATTCTTTATTAAAAAACTATTTATTTTACAGAAGCTTCCCTGACTATTTTTGCGATGGTGTGTGTGTGTGTGTGTGTGTGGGTGTGTGTGTGTGTGTGCGTGTGTATGTGTAAACGTAAACCTCTTATAATTTTTAAACGGCTCAACCGAATCAAACGGGATTGACAGCAATCGAAAGAGTTTCTTTGCCTCTAGATATTTTATACTATTAGAGGTAATTCGGATCAGTAGATTTTGAGCAATGTCGAAAATAAAATTTTCAGAAAATGTTTTTTTTTAAAACAATTTTAATCTGCTGAATCAATTGTTTTAAAAAACTAATCAGCTCTTAAGCTTAAAAAACTGCGTCGATCGCCGTCAACGCGATCGAAATCGGTCGATTCGTTTGTAAGGTATCGTGAACAAAATATTTGGGAAAAAAGTGTTTTTTTTTTCTTACATAACTCCGACATTTATTCCTGGATCGTTTTGGATTCAACGAGATGATTTTTAGAGCTTAAAAAAATCACTTCAATCGCCGCCAATAACGTCAAAATCGGTTGAATGGTTCGAGAGTTATTTAATTTTAAAAAATTAAAAAAAGTATTTTTTTAACACATCTTTGAAATTTCACTCCGATCGTTTAGTTAGTGATAAATAATCTTTTTGTTCTAGAAAGACTGCATAGAATGCCTTTAATTTTTTTTAAATCGGTTAATTCATTTGTGAGATATCGTTGTCAAAAAAATTCTAAAAAATTGTTTTTTTTTTTGTGATACATTTTTATTGGCTTCACCAATCGATTCTAAAAACTGATAGGTTTTTAAGCTCGGAAACCCACGTTGATCGCCGTTAACGCGATTGAAATTGGTTGATTAGTTTGAGAGATACCATTGTCGAAATAATTCAAAAAACGCGTTTTTTTTAAATGACTCTGACATTCTTTACCTGATTTGTTATTGCTTTTGGTGTGAAATGTGGAGCGTTTAGGTATGGAGTTACCCGACTAGAAATTGTAGTGAGGAATGCCGAAGAATTAGTGAGGGGCAAGTTTGGCTTGCCTAACTTAGGCAAGCCTAATTTGCGCCTTCTTAAATCCACGTTAGGCAAAACGAAGATTGGCATGCCAAATTTGCATGTAATTTGGGACATCTATGGCAAGCCGAACTTCGGCGAACCTTTGGAATGCTTGACTAGCTGGAAGTAACGATAACCAAAGATTTGCCGAAGTTTGGCTTGCCATAAATGTCCTTAATTACCTTTGAGTTTGGTAAACTGAACTTTCGTAAGCCTTTGGATTTTATAATTTCCTGCAAGTTAGGTATTCCAAACATTCGCCAAACTTCGTCTTACCATAGATGGCCCCAATTACTTTTAAGTTTGGCAAACCGAACTTCCGTAGACCTTTGGATTTTATAATTTCCTGCAAGTTAGGCATTCCAAACGTTTGACGAACTTCGGCGTTTCTTGCCAAAGTACTCTAAAACGGAGTGGGAGAAGATATTTGGCTTCAAGTCTTTCCGAGGTTAAGTCTTTTAGTTATATACATATAAAAGTGTGTATTTATGAGAGTATTTGTGTATTGTACATATAAACATGGTGTCTCATGTACCCGACTAGAAATTTCATTGAGGCATATGCCGAAGAACCAATTCGGGGCAAGTTCACCCTAGTTTGGCTTGCCTAACTTAGGCTTGCCTAGGTTGTGCCTCATAAAAACTAAGGTAGGCAGAACGAAATGTTTGGCTTGCCATATTTTAACGTAATTAGGAAAGTTTCATGGATTCCTTAAGTCTGATATATCATGGGAACGCCGAACTGGTTTCAAGTAACGATAACCTAAGTTTTACTAGTTTGGAGCGAACTTGGACTTCCGAACTTAGGCTAGCCCAATCCGAATCTTATTTGTTTTAAATTAGGCAAGCCGAACATTGGTTGTGCTTATAAGTATCTTGAAGTAAGAGGTCGCTCATCATCGGCGTAGCGTCGCGGTATGGTATAGGGCCCTCGTGCGTCGGGTACCGTGTTCGAGTCTCGCGTTCGACATGTACGATTTTTAATAATTAATAATTACTAATTATAATTACTATTAAGGCGAGTGTGAAGTAAAGTTAAGTGTTATGTGTGATTAGTGTATCTAACTCCTCCATCATCTCGACTTATCAAATCTACCAATCAAAAAAACCTCTTCACATTAAAAAACGCTCCAAAAAACAAAAAAAAAAGTTACAGAAAAAATAAAATAAATAATAAAAATAATATTAAATAAAAGCAACAAAGAATTTGTTTTTTTTTTTATTCATGAAATATTTAAAAAATTTAGTCCTAAATTTAATATTTATACTTAAAATAGTAACAGAAGATAAAAAAATAAGCATTTGTTATTATTAATTTTCGCTTGATAATAAAAAAGCTAAAAATCAAGAAAGAATTAGATTTGGATTCTTCGTTGCGAATTTGGTTTCCAAACTGAAACCTAATCAGGAAGCCAAGTTAGGCTGAGCCTCGTAACTGCGTTACATCCCAAACTTCGGCCTGGTTTGGATGCCTCACTTACTGCAAGTTTGGAATTCAGCATGCCTTACTTGCGCCAAATCACTGCCTCACTGAAATTTCTAGTCGGGTAACGGGAAGTTGCAGGGATGGCTTTTAGGGTTTACTGATATCCTAATTTTTTATACGGAATACATAATAAAAAAAATTCAAAATATAAAACAAGTAAGAAACATATTGAGTTTTTTGGGGGGCCCGTTTTACCCCACTTTTCTCAATTTTTTAATTTCGAAATACGCAAAAAAATTAATACCATAAACTCAGTAAAAGGCAAAAAAAAGTAAAACGAGCTTAAAAACTCATATTATAAAAATTTTCTGAAGGTGGCCCATTTTGCCCCACATTTTCAATTTTTTTTTTTTAATGAACAGAGCAAATTGAGGTCAAATACTTGGCAAGGGACTAAAAAAAAGTAAAACCAGAGAAAAACACTAAGAATATCGACATTTTTTTCTTAAGGGGCCCATTTTGCCCCTCCCCCCCCCTCCTTCCCCTATATCATATCTTAATCATATTTTTAAAGCTTACGAAAAAATATCAAATAATTTCTTTGAATCCTAAACAGATTTTGAACCCGAAAAAGATTTTTTTTTCCGCTTTGCGTGTATAAAATTTAGAATCTTATAATTTAATTCAGATTAGAAATTTTGTTTATATGGGTCATTCCACCAAATAAGAACATTTTTACGGAGCGACCCTCGCGGATTATGTTTAAAATTGATGGATGTGTTCTCTATAATAAGAAATAAATTCCTTACAAGTTTCAGCCCTTAATATGCAGCGGTTCTGGAGTTATGATTTTTTTTAATTTTGAAAAAAAAATTTTTTTAACTTTTTTATTAATTTTTCTGATGAGGAAAACTTTTTTATTAAAATCCATGAAAGATCTTATCTTGCGGGAAAAATTCTCAGTTTTTGAATGAAAATATCAATTTTATCATAAACACATCAGAAGACCCTTTAAAATCCAATTAAAGTGGAAAAATTGATTTTTCTCGGTGTGCGCTGTAAGGTACATCCAATTTGACTTTTTTTTCTGAATGATCAGAGTTTTTTACACAAAATATATGGTTTTCACGATGTGCATATTTTTTGTTCAATCATAATTAAATTAAACGTAAAATCTTTATAATTAAAATATTTTTATTTTTTAACTTTTTTCAGATGTTGATACAGTTTTAATAAAATCATATCCAATTTCGTCATTTATCGGTAAAAGTGTGTAATGCCTGTGTACCTTTTACCGTTTTTGATAAAGAATATCGTACGTTTAACACATTTTTTTTGTCTAAATAATCATCATTCGTTATGAAAGTAAAATCAACGCCTGTTTAAATTTATAATTGCCTAGGAATGAAAATCTTGTGGTGTCAGTATATGTTTTTTATTTTCCATTTGTAATGAAGCTCTAGCAGCATGTCGTTTTACTGAACCTGCAAGCCTGTCGCATGGTCCTTTGCCATGGGCAGTCGCAAAAAAATGTCACTCAGCGATGATTCTAAAGTCACCATAATGATAACATAAATTAGTAAATGTTTTTTTATTTTTAAATTGCTGAGGTGCTCCATCTGAGAAGTAAAAAATCCTTTCAATAACAGCAAATTTTTCTCTTAAAAAAGAAATCAATTGTTCTTGAAATAAATAAATCAAAACTGTGTCATGTTTAAGGCAATCTGAGATACCAACTAAGCCTACATGCTTAATAGTATCATTTTCGTTTTAGTAAACCACCATTGGAAATATAGTAGCTTGGTCATTATTTCAATGATAGCCTTGGGCAGCTTCCTGCACAACAAACGCAGTTTTCTGCAAAGTAAAAAACTACCGTTAATTCGCCACTCTTCAAATTTAATTTCACATTAGAGAAAAACCGACTTTGTATTTTCACTATAAAATCATGTTTTAAAAGTTTCTCAAGTTGCGTCGCTAAGGTATCATAAAGTCATCGGAATCTGAAATAACGTTTACAATGGTAAATCGATCGGTTGATGTCCACATTTTAAATTCGATTTCATTTACATCAGATTCTTTAAACGATGCATGAAAGTAATTAATGATTTCTTCATTGTTTGGACATCTATTACAACTTCTGAAGAAGCATGATTCTGTTGGATTATTACAAACCAATTTATTCAATAAATTTTTATAAATTGGTTGAGTTTCCATAATCCAATCAGTATTTCTCGCAAATTTTGGAAAATTACATCCCACACGGAGAAAAAAATATCGTTAGAATAAGAATACGTATCGTTATTCTGACTATACGCGGTATAGTCATTTTTTTAGAGATATACGCTGTATAGCCAATTCAGCTATACAGAGGATCATCAAAATGACAATCCATATCATTATTTTAGCGTTACATTTAGTTAATTCAACTATACAGATCCTCACGTTAACAAAACACTTGCCTGTTTTGACGAAACTACATATATTGACAAGAGCTATACTCTGTATGCTTAAGTCAAACAAATGAATCCTTAAATCAGCAATCCGGATCGTTATTTTAAGGAAACGTCATTTGAGGATACGTTCGATAGTCATTTTAACAATATTTTTTTTTCTGTGTAAATAAGAAAATGAAATCGTAGTTGTGAGTGCCATCTGCATCGTATAAACTCAATTTTTTAACGAGCAGTTTGAAATTTTAAATATTTAACAGAAAATTATTTTACTATCCCGAATAATCGTATAACACTTAGCGGATATAACGTTTAATTCAATTGTGATTGAACAAAAAATATGCACATCGTAAAAACCATATATTTTGTGTAAAAAACTCTGATCTTTCAGAAAAAAAAGTCAAATTGGATGTACCTTGCACTGCACACCGAGAAAAATCAATTTTTCCACTTTAATTGGATTTTAAAGGGTCTTCTGATGTGATTATGAAAAAATGGATATTTTCATTCAAAAGCTGAGAATTTTTCCCACAAGATAAGATTTTTCGTGGATTTAAATAAAAAAGTTTTCCTCATCAGAAAAATTAATAAAAAAGTTAAAAAAATTTTTTTTTCAAAATTAAAAAAAATCATAACTCCAGAACCGCTGCATATTAAGGGCTGAAACTTGTAAGGAATTTATTTCTTATTATAGAGAACACATCCATCAATTTTAAACATAATCCGCGAGGGTCGCCCCGGCAAAATGTTCTTATTTGGTGGAATGACCCATATATAAACGAACAACGTGCGAAAAACTGTTTATGTTGAGAATTCACTATGTTATAATAGAGACTCCATAAATGCTTAAAATTGTTTTTTTTTTTTATTTTTAAAAATCTAATTTCTAATGCATCTCACAAATTAATACTAACTAATCACGGGATTAATCAGGGTCTTTCCTTTTTCTAAGGTTCAGCTTTTTCTAATTATTCAGTTAATCCATAAATCATCTATGTCTTCCTTTTTCAAGCTCTACGACCCTCGATGAGCTTCAAAATTACGATGACTCAATAAATTGTCTTTTATTAGAGATAAACAACAAATTTCGTTCATCAATCGCTGTCTTCGATTTAGACTTCACGAAGAACATCACGAAAAATTGGCAAGAACTCACGCTCCTACTTCGAGTAGCTCCTTATGTAGCTTCTGATGACCAGGTCTTCCAACAAATAAAATCTCCCTTGGCTTCAAGTGTACCAATATAAAATACAATGACTCAGCTATCTATAGGCATTGTTTAAAATAATTGTTATCAGTTTTGTTATCAATAAAAATTTATTGAGTAATAATAATAATAAATTTTCATTTAGATTCTCCTGCTTGTCAATAAACGTTAATGTTTAGTAAAAATTTTTACTATTCTGCCAATCCGCATATTATATTTAGAAAGTTTATTGTTCAGAAAGTTAATGTCTTTATTCTAGTGTGTAATAGTTGAAATAACGATAATTTTAATTTTGTAGGTATCGGAATGCATTTACTCGACTAGAAATTTCAGTGAGGCAGTGATTTGGCGCAAGTAAGGCATGCTGAATTCCAAACTTGCAGTAAGTGAGGCATCCAAACCAGGCCGAAGTTTGGGATGTAACGCAGTTACGAGGCTCAGCCTAACTTGGCTTCCTGATTAGGTTTCAGTTTGGAAACCAAATTCGCAACGAAGAATCCAAATCTAATTCTTTCTTGATTTTTAGCTTTTTTATTATCAAGCGAAAATTAATAATAACAAATGCTTATTTTTTTATCTTCTTTTACTATTTTAAGTATAAATATTAAATTTAGGACTAAATTTTTTAAATATTTCATGAATAAAAAAAAAACAAATTCTTTGTTGCTTTTATTTAATATTATTTTTATTATTTATTTTATTTTTTCTGTAACTTTTTTTTTTGTTTTTTGGAGCGTTTTTTAATGTGAAGAGGTTTTTTTGATTGGTAGATTTGATAAGTCGAGATGATGGAGGAGTTAGATACACTAATCACACATAACACTTAACTTTACTTCACACTCGCCTTAATAGTAATTATAATTAGTAATTATCAATTATTAAAAATCGTACATGTCGAACGCGAGACTCGAACACGGTACCCGACGCACGAGGGCCCTATACCATACCGCGACGCTACGCCGATGATGAGCGACCTCTTACTTCAAGATACTTATAAGCACAACCAATGTTCGGCTTGCCTAATTTAAAACAAATAAGATTCGGATTGGGCTAGCCTAAGTTCGGAAGTCCAAGTTCGCTCCAAACTAGTAAAACTTAGGTTATCGTTACTTGAAACCAGTTCGGCGTTCCCATGATATATCAGACTTAAGGAATCCATGAAACTTTCCTAATTACGTTAAAATATGGCAAGCCAAACATTTCGTTCTGCCTACCTTAGTTTTTATGAGGCACAACCTAGGCAAGCCTAAGTTAGGCAAGCCAAACTTGCCCAGGTGGTTCTTCGGCATATGCCTCAATGAAATTTCTAGTCGGGTACATGAGACACCATGTTTATATGTACAATACACAAATACTCTCATAAATACACACTTTTATATGTATATAACTAAAAGACTTAACCTTGGAAAGACTTGAAGCCAAATATCTTCTCCCACTCCGTTTTAGAGTACTTTGGCAAGAAACGCCGAAGTTCGTCAAACGTTTGGAATGCCTAACTTGCAGGAAATTATAAAATCCAAAGGTCTACGGAAGTTCGGTTTGCCAAACTTAAAAGTAATTGGGGCCATCTATGGTAAGACGAAGTTTGGCGAATGTTTGGAATACCTAACTTGCAGGAAATTATAAAATCCAAAGGCTTACGAAAGTTCAGTTTACCAAACTCAAAGGTAATTAAGGACATTTATGGCAAGCCAAACTTCGGCAAATCTTTGGTTATCGTTACTTCCAGCTAGTCAAGCATTCCAAAGGTTCGCCGAAGTTCGGCTTGCCATAGATGTCCCAAATTACATGCAAATTTGGCATGCCAATCTTCGTTTTGCCTAACGTGGATTTAAGAAGGCGCAAATTAGGCTTGCCTAAGTTAGGCAAGCCAAACTTGCCCCTCACTAATTCTTCGGCATTCCTCACTACAATTTCTAGTCGGGTAGATACACGATAAAAATAGAAAAAGTAATTTTCACGACCTTGATCCATATTTTAATAATATATTGTATAATTACTGTGAAAAATCGTTTGTTACCCACGAAAGTGGAGTTAAGCGCACGAACGGACTTACTTCGCTGATCTGCTCAAGTGAGCATTAAACAACTACACGAATTAGACATGTTTTTTTTAACTTCTGCTATGAAAATCAATGATATTAAAAAAATCAAGAAGTTATTGGTTTCACCCTAGTTTTCGAAAATCGAGTTCTCATTAGATCTTCACGTTTTGAGGCCCTAAGAAGCTATTCTGACTACATCTCGAAAATCTCAAACGCGTTTAACAGTTTTATCTCGGAGCTTGGAAAGCTCAAAATAACTGTAAAATCATGTTTTTTAGCTTGAAGAGCTTAAAAACGTCGTAGTAGGTGCAATTTGGAGCATTTTGCTTGTTCAAATTTTGCTAAATCCAACTCTCATTCTTAATTCTAATAAAAGCTATTAATCTGATCTTCTCTTTTATGTTTCTCTTTCTGTCGCTCTTAAACTATTGAGTCGCTTAGAGATTTCATCTTCAAAGAATTAGAAGCTTCATCATATTGATTTTAACTTGATTTCTTTTTAATAATAATAATTTTTAAATTTGTTACATAATTTTCAATAATAAACGCAGAAAAACTTACACGCCAAAAATAAAATATTTTTATGAGAAGCAATAAAACGTTTAGACAGGCAGTAATCGCGAAAGATTTTAGTTAAATTCCGAGACCATTGGATTTTTTCTTACACAATTAAATTATTGATTCCAATTATTAAAATTTGTAGTAAAAATCTGTAAAAAATCTTTATTAATTGAAAAAGAAGTTATTTTCATTTGTTATATTGATTCACTGAATGCACGACCAATGTACGGATACTATTACTAGACCACGAATGGTTACAACAACCGAGAATTAGTCATTAGGTCATTACCTGCTCAAGGTTACCATTTCAAGATTTAGCCGTTCATCGACTTAACGGTTAAGAATTGCCATTACTTTCTCACGGATTATCTTACCTGATGACGCAATAAGCTTTTGAAGGACCGTTTTTTAAACTTTTTGTAGAATTTATCATCTTTACATTTTTATATACGCGGCAAAAAAATTTTTTTTTTTAATTTTATAAAATTAGTGAAATTTTATATGATTTCATTTCCGAATAAAAAATATTATTTATGAAACAAATTATAAATATTTACAATCCGGGCTTACATATTATTTCCGGAAGTCATTACAAATTTCGAAGCGAATTTTAATATTCTTCTTATCTGATGAGAAAATTCTGGGGGTCTATTAGGATTAAACTCGGGTCTTCCTGGTTCATACATAAATTTCACACGGAAGAGTAACATTGAAATTTAAAACTTGAAATTGAATTTAAAAATACCATTATGTGAACTATATGTATCTTTCTTTTAATTAATATACATTCTTCTGATGGTATATTAATAAAAAAAATAGACTTATTGAAGTAATTAACTTATTAAATTTATCCGAATATTGAAGTATGTTAAATAACTCACAGTATATTATTATTATTATTATTATTATTATTATTATTATTATTATTATTATTATTATTATTATTATTATTATTATTATTATTATTATTATTATTATTATTATTATTATTATTATTATTATTATTATTAATTCCCTGCACGATGAATAAGTTTCACTTCTTCTTACAAATAATATTAAGCCCTTGACACTCTCTCCCACGAATTAAACTTACTCCAACCTCTCAACGCAGGCTTATGCTGTAAGCTTGTCATAAAAAAAAATATTTGCTGTTGTATGAACGAGTTATGTTACTAGACAAGACTAGTCACTTTCACACGCATAACGACAAAAAAAAACCTCTGTTACTTACATTTTCCTGTTTTTTACTCTTCAAATTTTAGAATTAATGAATCTGCTATCATAAAACTTGAGATTTATAATAATTTATGTAAATGCTTCTGCATTTAAAAGAAAGATAGCAAAAACCACTCAAATTTTTCTCTCATTTCGAATTTTTCCGTTTATTTTTACAAGAGTTCATTTTTCAACAGTTAATAGGATTTCATTCTCCTCTTGTCTTCCTGCTGCAAAATTTTAATTCTATTCCTGCAGAGTAACATTATAAATTCATTCTTTCTATTTTTCTATAAATACAAAGAAGACTGAGGCATTAGAGTGTGTGCTCATAAACTTTCTTTTCTCTTTCCATGATTAGCGTTTAGTGTTGCGTGTGTCGTATGCTATTATCAGAGCGGATACCGAATATCAATATCAATTTCGATTTCGATTTCGATTATTACACCACTTAATTGACTCATTGAAATATTTTTCATATGAGATATTTATACGCGAATCATATAACATTGAATAATCTGTTATCTTAATGACATATATTTTAATTATTATAACGAATAAATGATGATGAATTGAGAGATACTTATCTTCATCATAAATCAAATTAACATATCTCTTAATTATCATAAATCATAGTATATACATAATTTATTTTGTAAATGAAATTTTTAATCTTCTTGATGGGTTTTTAATTAATGGATGTTAAAAAAAAAGTTTTGAATAGTTGTTGATATAAGTATTGAAGAAACTAAAAATTATGTAATAATAATTATAATTGTAACTTTTTGGATAATTAGCTACCCATCAATTTTAATTCTATTTTATCATTTCGTGTTACTTAAATTGATAAACAGAATATTACGTATCTAAGAAAAATAAATATCGAATTTGGTCTGTTGCGAAAGTCACCTTCCTGTATACTACTTTACCTTCAAGAATTCACTTTCATCTTGGTTTTATATTTCTGTTTGCTTTTTTTTCGAGAAAGTTTCATTATTTACGATTGATCAGTCTTCTGATAGCTGACAATGTCCTGTAAAAAACTAAAATAAATTAATAACTGTAATATAAAGCATAAAAGGCATAACCTTGCTCCGTAACCTTGCCGTTGACATTTAAAATAACGTTCCTCCAGAAACGTAAATACAGTCACGCAAAATAGTCGGGTAAACTTAAAATCACTTTATAAATTGGTGGTAGTGTTGCAGTGGAGGTAAGTTAGTGGGGAAGTACACCAACGATCACTTTCACCGTACGACATTAGAGTAAGATAGAATGTATTTCTACTTGAAGAGAAAAAAAAATAATTTCTTTCTTTCTTTTCTTCTTCCTTTCTTCCTCGGGATCGTTGATACCTACTTTTATGCCACCACTATATCAGAAATCCCCGCCAGTTAAATTGCAATAATGTCTGCTCTCTTTGAGCGATTCCAATTCGCTTTAAGTTTACCCGGACTTGCATTTACTTTCATGGGGGAAGATACATGCCTATATAACCACGGTGTTCCGCTTATTGAATCAAGTAAAGCGAGTTTTCTTACAGCAAGGAAACAAGAGTTTGCGCCCGGTCCCCGAACGGGTGGCATTCGGAAATCATGAAATTTCGCCCGAGATGCACAGTGAGTCGTGTTCATTTGTTTTTTTTTTTTTTTAATTTTAAAAATTTTTTAATTGTCGCATATCATTTATAATTTATTATTGTTTACTTAATAATTATAGATTGCACTTGTGGCGCTACTGCTTCAAGTTGCTTTTGTTAGCAGTAAGGCGCTCAATCAAAATACTGGGACTTTACAAGGCCCATGGCAGATTCAACAAGGGTGAATAACTATTTTATTTTTTTATTAACAAAATTTAACACATTCGTTGCGATAGTTGAAGAAAAATTATTGTTCTGCTTATAGAGATAATAAGGTGATCCAAAAGAGATATGATCCAGGAGCTGATTCGGGACATGGTGACCATCACGACCATCATGATCATGGATACTGGAAAAAAAAGCTAATCTGGAAGCCTGGTTGGAAAAAGGTATGGAAACCAGCTCAAAAACAAATTCGGAAGCCAGCGTGGAAAAAAATTTGGAAGCCCGTTTGGGAGCCAACACAACGAGCTGTATGGAAAGAAATTCAAGTGCCAGCTTGGAAAAAAATTTGGAAACCAGTTTGGAAAGAAATTCAAGTGCCTGCGTGGAAAGAAATTCAAGTGCCAGCGTGGAAAAAAATTTGGAAACCTGTGTGGAAGCCAATTAAGGTGCCTGGTTGGAAAGAAATTCAAGTTCCAGACTGGAAAAAAGTGTGGAAACCTATTTGGAAAGAAATCCAAGTACCTGCATGGAAAGAAATTCAAGTTCCAGCATGGAAAAAAATTTGGGTTCCTGAGTGGATTAAGGTTGGAGTTCCCGGAGAGCATAACGTTGGGACGGATCATCACGGATGGCAGTATACAAGTCATGATCTTTGGAAAAAGAAATTGATTTGGAAACCCCTTTGGAAGAAATATTGGAAGCCAGCGAAGAAGCAGATTTGGGTACCAGACAAAAAACTCGAATGGAAGGAAGAGTGGAAACAAATATGGAAACCAGCTAAGAAACAGATTTGGTTGGATGATAAGAAGCTTGTTTGGAAAGAAGAATGGAAACAAATTTGGAAACCAGCTAAAAAACAAATTTGGGTTCCAGACAAGAAACTAGAGTGGGTTGAAGCGTGGAAACAGATCTGGAAAACAGAGAAAAAACAGGAATGGATACCAGATAAAAAACTAGCTTGGAAAGAAGATTGGAAACAAATTTGGGTGCCTGCATGGAAAGAGATTTGGGTACCTGATTGGAAGAAAATTTGGAAGCCCGTTTGGATCTCGGAATGGTTTCCAGCAGAAGATCATCATCATCATCCTCCTCATGATGGAGGATGGGAAGATCGCAAGGATGGAGGAGATGAAAATCAAAACCAACGATTAGCTAGACAAAGTCCGGTACCACAACAACACGCCCAACAGCTACAAGTACAACAAGGCTCTACTCCACTTGCATCAATTACCGCGGATTTAGTTCCGCCAGTATCAAACCAACAATCAACTTGGAAGCTTCCAACCCGTTAATAGTTAAGATTTGTTGAGCTTGTGCGGACGATGTATTCTTAATAACAAATCAACATTTGTAATATACGCCGATGTACATATAACTACTGAAATTTAATAATGAGGAGAGTTGTACAACCAAAAAATACGAAATCTTCTTGGTGTACTCTCTTCTGTTAATATTATTATTATTATTATTATTATTATTATTATTATTATTATTATTATTATTATATTAATATTATTTTTAGTATTAATGCATTATTGTTTTTTATTTGTTTACAAAAATACGTTTATTGTTATCACGATTGTTAATTGATCTATTTTTTTTTGTTATGCGAATAAATTCGAACAATATTTCGTTGATAAATATTTTTAACTACTTTTACTCACTTTACTTTTTGTTGTTTAATTTTATGATGAATGTTGATTATAGGATAGTAATGATGATTGTTATTATTGTCATTAATGATTATTACACCGGCCCACAAAAAAAAAAGTGCTCTGTACTTTTGACCGGACCTACTTATCTTTACGTATTTTGACGTGCTGAATCCGAATCTGAAGTCAGTTATGCCCATACACCCTCAAAATTTTGAGTAAAATACAAAAAACCCAAAAAAAAGGCAAAAAATTGCGAAAAAATGCACACAGCAATAAAAAAATTTTTTGGATTCAGATTGAGTATGATTTTTATGTACTTTGTTCCACTGAATTTGAATCTGAAGTTTTTTTGTCTCATTGACATTTTAAAATATAAAAAAATCAAAAAAAATTGAGAAAATTGCAGTTATAAATATGAAAAAAAATCTATTAAACATGATCGTTAATGATTTAGGTGTATTTTCATGGATGGAATATGATCTTAGAACTGAAAAACTGACAAAATTTTAAAATCTGTAAAAAATAGCATGTAAGGAGAAAGTACAGAACCATGTTTTCGAATTTCGGACTGTCCTTCGTTTGTGTCGAACTTTTTTAGCTTCAAATGAGCTACGCACAGGGTTCCCCTCTTACCTTTTCTGTTTTCTTCTGGTATTTCTTTTTTTAGCATCCAGCAAAATATTGATTGAACTTGATCAAATTTATTTCTATCGAAAAATCTTTTAAAAACCTTGCGAAGATAAAGAACGATCTTTCTGATTTTAAGCTGTTCTTCGCTTGTGTCGAATCCTTTTGTCTTCGAATGACCTACGCAAAAGGTTTCTTTTTTGCTTTCTGTTTTCATCGGGTACATCTTTCTTCAGTGTCCAGCAATGATCTGCCATCATATTAGCATTCCACTTTCCTCGATATCAACTCTCTATTTCACTTATGTCTTGGTGGAATCTTTCGCCTTGCTCTTCACTGTAGTCACCAAGATTTTCAGGAAAATATTGAAGGTAAGAATGTAAGAAATGCAATTTAATATTCATTAAACAACCCAGAGTATCGTAATTCTCCAACAACTCTTTAACTAAATTTTCATAATTTTCACTCTTATTATTTCCCAAAAAATTTTGTGAAACATCTTTAAAAGTCGACCATGCTGCTCTTTCAATGTCGTTCATTTCATAAACGAAGTTATCGTCTAGAAACAAAGTCCGAATTTGAGGCCCATCGAAAATTCCTTCTTTTAATTTGGCATCACTTATCGCTGGGAACTTTTCTCCCAAATATGTAAAACAATTGCTATTTTTTTCCAGAGCTTTGACAAACTGCTTCATAAGACCAAGCTTAATATGAAGTGGTGGTAGTAGGTATTTAGAAGAATCAATCAACGGTGTTCGTATCACATTTTGAGAACCAGGATCCAAGTTTGCTCTCGATGGCCATTCTTTCTTCACATAGTGATTTTTCTGATCTCGACATTTTTTCTTCTTCAATACATCCGCTTAATGTTTAGATCCCTCTTTGGATAGCCTTATGTCTCGCAAAAGGTCATTTAATTCTAGTTGCTCGAAGGTTTCAGGGTCTTTATTTTGACCTAAATCGGGCAAGTATTCTTTGTCCTCAGAACTGTTTCCTTCATAGACGTCGTCAACTTGCATTCCTTCTTCGCTCTCATCCATCGGCTCAAGAGTAGCAGTTTCTTGAGGTTCGACACAAGCGAAGAACAGCTTAAAATCAGAAAGATCGTTCTTTATCTTCGCAAGGTTTTTAAAAGATTTTTCGATAGAAATAAATTTAATCAAGTTCAATCAATATTTTTCTGGATGCTAAAAAAAGAAATACCAGAAGAAAACAGAAAAGGTAAGAGGGGAACCCTGTGCGTAGCTCATTTGAAGCTAAAAAAGTTCGATACAAACGAAGGACAGTCCGAAATTCGAAAACATGGTTCTGTACTTTCTCCTTACATGCTATTTTTTACAGATTTTAAAATTTTGTCAGTTTTTCAATTCTAAGATCATATTCCATCCATGAAAATACACCTAAATCATTAACGATCATGTTTAATAGATTTTTTTTCATATTTATAACTGCAATTTTCTCAATTTTTTTGATTTTTTGAGATTTTTTTATATTTTAAAATGTCAATGGGACAAAAAAACTTCAGATTCAAATTCAGTGGAACAAAGTACATAAAAATCATACTCAATCTGAATCCAAAAAATTTTTTTAATCTGCATAATTTCGATTTTTCATGATTTCTTGCAATTTTTTTTGAGTTTTTTGCAATTTTTTCAAATTTTGACAGCTTAAGAAGCTACTAAACGTTTAGATTCAGATTTTGTGAATTGAAATACATAAAAATCATACGTGATCTAGGTCCAAAAAAAATTTTTTATTGCTGTGACTGCAGTTTTTCGCAATTTTTTGCCTTTTTTTTGGGTTTTTTGCATTTTACTCAAAATTTTGAGGGTGTATGCCCGGGAAAAAATGATCAGATCTGATCAGATATGAACAGGCATGAGTCTTCAGGTTTGATCAGATATGAAAAATGACCGGGTCTGATCAGACCTGGCCAGGCATGTTCATGTCTGATCAGATCTGTTCGTGTCTGACTCGATCAGGTCCATAAAAAAAAAAAAGATTGGTGCCGATGGGGATTCGAACCATGTACGTTGCGCTCTTCAGACTGATACTTGACCTGTTGACCCAATGACTTATCTTAACCCTAGTATACCTTTCAAACTACTTTAAGTAATTTAAATTTTATACATGACTTATCCTTATAGTTAACGGAGTTCTATACTTAATTTATTAATTATTAATAATTAATTATACACAGTATAAAATTTCGCGTCATTGCGTCAAAAAATTTTGTGTTAAAAATTTTTATGTTAAATATTTAACACTTTTTTGTGTTGATTTAACAGAATAAATGTTAAATTTACACATAAAAGTGTTGAATATTGAACACAAAAATTTTTAACACTAAGATTTTTGACGCAATGACGCAAAATTTTTTACTGTGTATAATAGAGTGATTTATTTGGGACGGCTATGTATTTTTTTCGCTCCATTAACATATGGTTCTATGTAAAGTAAAAAAAAAATTTCTTTAAGGTTTATTCCGTAATTATAATTTTATTGTTTTCTTTTAAAATTGAAGTTTTTTTTTTAATTAAAACGTATAGAAAATGAAGAATTATTTGTGTGTTCTACAATTTAGCAGCCTTTGACACTACTGCAATGGACCAAGGCGTAGCTTAAAATAATAACAGACACCTTGAACGGATTTATCGCCTAATATCGATATCAACTGATATATTTTGGTATTTTCACGCTATCAAACTCAAACTATTACTAAATAAATTACTAAATAAATGGAACAGAGTAAAAAATTTTATGTCATTGCGTCAAAATTCATCGTTAAAAATCATCGTTTTGGCATGGAAAATTAAAAAGTTCATGCTTATATAAGCCGAAATTTTTGATAAAAGTTGTACATTTAAAATTTATAAGGGGATAGAAACTGATACGTCATACGGAACAAATTAATTTTAAAAATAGAACTGCAGTCTATAGTTCGATAAAAATTTTCTTCCAGACTTAAAATATCATTTAAGAGGGCAAATCAGGCATGAACAGTTCTTGTCAGCTGATATGTGAAGTTTTAATCCTTATCTATTTTAGGCTAGATCAGACATGATCAGACATAGACAGATCTGATCAGGTCTGAGCATATTTAATGCTTCAGACATGAACAGGCATGAACAGGCTTGATCAGATCTGATCAGGTCTGAGCGTATTTAATGCTTCAGACATGAACATACATGATCAGGTCTGAGCGTATTTAACGGTTCAGACATGAACAGGCTTGATCAGATCTGATCAGGTCTGAGCATATTTAATGCTTCAGACATGAACAGGCATGAACAGACATGAACAGGCTTGATCAGGTCTGAGCGTATTTAACACTTCAGACATGAACAGGTTTGATCAGGCCTAATTTCAGACCTGATCATACATGAACAGGCCTGATCAGGTCGGATTTCAGTCCTGATCATTTTTTCCCGGGTGGGCAAAACCGACTTCAGATTTGGATTCAGCGCGTCGAAATACGTAAAGATAGGTAGGTTCGGTCAAAAGTACAGAGTGCTTTTTTTTTGTGGGCCGGTGTTATTATTATATGATAATTATTATAGACAGAATCGATCCATTATATCGATAATTTTTATTCTGATCGTATTTCGTAAGCTAGATATAAGTTGATTACCCGGGAAAAAATAAATTTGCCTAATCATATATATTTATATATGATTATATATTGAATATATAGAATTATATATGATTATATCTAAATTTTTATATAAAATATATATAATCATATATAGACTAATATATTGTATGTATATTTTATATAAGTCTATATATGATCAGATCTGAGTTATCTAGGTCTATATATGATTATATATAATCTATATATAATTAGATCTGATTAGACCTGAGTTACCTAGGGCTATATATGATTATATATAAATCTATATATAATTAGATCTGATTAGACCTGAGTTATCTAGGGCTATACATGATTATATATAAATCTATATATGATTATATCTAATTGATATAGGACCATGTATATAATTAAACGTAAAGCTATGTACATAATTACATTTACATTTATTAATATTTACATAATTTACAAAATTTATTAGTTTACATTTATTAATATATAATAATATATAATTAGATGCAGCATTTTTTAATGATTATATTTAATAAATATTTTGTTGAGTGAATTTGTTTCACTTGCAATGTCATATGATATGAAGATTGCTTATAACCAAAAATCATCTTTATAAATTATTTTCATTAATTATATTACATTATAATAACGTTTATTGTAACATACCGAATTCTATCACAGCTCATAATTATCTTTTAAATTTTTAAATATTCTAAACGTTAATTTATTTAGTGATTTGAATTATTATCATGTGTTACAGTTATGTATCCCAGTTGTCGGGTTATAAAAAATGTCAAAAGAAAATTGCTATTTTTGCTTTTGATTTTAAATAAATATTTGTTAACTGTTAACAAATATTTATTAACATTTAATAAATCGTATTTAATAAATAATTTATTAACTGGTAATAAATATATATTAAATTCCATGATGTTAAAAAATCACTCATTAACAGTTAATAAAGCTCATTAAATATAAACAAATCCTTCTATTAATATCAGTGTAGCTATACAGAAATCATATATAATTATATATGCATTTTGTGATTTCTATAAAACGATCTCTGTTTTCATCTCAGTTTGCTACTCCAATGATTAATAATCTTTCAAACTATAGTTTTTTGTGGATGAAATAATGGAACTGTATTAATTAATTTAACTTATAAAAATCGATTATATATTCGATTTGCATTATTTTTAGGTATTTCAAGCTTTACTTTCCCAGTAAGTCTCGTAGGTAATCAGGTAGCGTCAATTGGTCTGGATGAATAATGGCACAGCTGTATCCACCAAACTAAGTACAACATTCAAAAAAAAATTGTATTAATCACCGCATCAATACTGACTCCAGCGAGTACATCAACCTAGACTTTCTGTAGCGTTACCACCAATAGATACAACATCAAACTTCGAATTATTGAACGACTATTGGTGGCTATCGCGAGATCCAACTCACATTGATGAAAGAAGTAGAAGAATTCTGTGGGAGCACCAGCTCATTTAACTCTGCAGACCAACTACAGTGACTTAAAAGTGCACTTAATTCTAATACAAAGTACAAACTATATTATTAAGTGTTTACTAATAACATAATACTGTAAAAATGTAAATATGTACATATGTATATATCTCTCCCCTTCAACCTTTCCCATCGTCCCACCTCCTTTACCCTCACCCATTCCCTAAAATATTGTCAGATGTATTTTTTCATACCATAATTTTTGACATCTTTAAAACCTCATATGTTAACATAAAATGTTCTAATTTAACGCTATATCATAAGAAAATTATCTCATTTAATATTGATAACTAACGAGATCTACAGCTCGTAGCCAGTTAGTACAAATTACACTAAGTATTGCTATGTTAAAGTATTTTTAAGTAATTTTTATACTTATTGAAATTCTGTTATGTATTTTGAGAGAAATTAATAAACTTACTTTAAAAAAAAAAAAAAAAAAAAAATCAGGTAGCGTGTTAGTCTTTAAAGAGTCAGGTCTCCGGTTCGATCCCCGCTCACGGTGATTTTTTTTTATTTTTATAGAAATAATTATATATAATTATATCTAATTATATATGATTAGATCTGGCCAATTTTCAGGTCTAATTATATATAAGTGATTATATATAACTATATATGATTAGGCAAATTCATTTTTTCCCGGGTACTTTGAAGATGAAATTTTGAAATTCATCAAGTAATTATTATGATTATATTAATAATTATTATCATTTAATTATTATTATTACTCAAGTTAATAACTGCATTCATATATAATACGTAATATTAATTTATGCACTCTTCATTGTATAAAACCATTAATAGAGTAGGTGGTTATAATGTATGATACTCGAATACTTTCTCTCATAAAAACTTGTCTTGTTTAGTTCCCTAGCTTGAACGATAAATGTATATAAGTTGCACTTTCTCTCGAGTTCATGAGCTATTGTTGTATTTTAATCTTGTATTTTTTTAAATCTACAAGCTTAATACCAATTTTTTCTAAAAAGCAAGTTGTTACGAATTACCACAAATTCAGTTTTAGCTAAAGTTATATATAATTCTATTAAGTAAATGCATTTATGAAATTGAACTTCATTGCTTGATTGCTATCGTTAAGAATAAGGTCATTGAAAATAAACAAATAATGGTATTAAACTGTTGCATTTTGATTGATGATTTTTCTGAAACTAACGAATAGGTACTAAGATATTGCAATAATCTACGGATATCTTGAATTTAATTGATTTCTGAACACTATAATTCTATTACGACCGACGGTACTGCTATAATATTGCACGTCTTTAACTTACTTCGTCATCTTTACTATAGAATTATTAACATATTGAACTGAAGCAGGTATTTTTCCGCAAGAGCATATATTATATGAATCGTTTATTTGAGAAACCCCACAAGTTATATGGAAACCCCATATAACTTATGGGGTTTCTCAAATAAACGATTCATATTATATATATAATATGTAATTCTTCAATTTTTGGTTTACAATCCCAAGTTGAAAATATGAACTTAGATTAGCTTAAATCAATTGTTTTTAAGGAGATCCACGCGAAGTAGTCAAGTTTTTAAAACTTCCTGAAAATTTGTAAATTTAATCTACATAGCCTAATAATCAATAAAAAAATTAAAAAACAGTAGGTTTCCGGGATATTTAATGAAATAATTAGGTTTGAAAATTGTAATTTTTACATGTAGTTAAATGGAGGTTTCACCAACCGTGTATTTGGTTAAGAATTTAATGCAATTAACGATTTTAAAAAAAATTTTTTTTTCATTGAATTTGATAGAAAATTTAGAAAGCTTTAGATTAAAACAATTAAAAAAGTAGGTTTCCGAATGTTTTACGGAGATATTTTATATTTTTTATGAAAAATCACAAGGAACTTCCGTTCTTTAAATTCTTGTATTTGACTTGGCAACACCGCTTGCGCAGTTACCCGGCGCATAAGTAACCGCGGTTTTTTAAATGCTAGAAAATCTTAGTCATTTTAGTTAGACAGTAAACATATTTTTTTTAATAAAGTAAGTTAAAAATACAAAGATACTTAGGGCCAGTTTTTCAATCCGGGATAAAATTTTATCCGAGATAAAAGTACTGTCAATATAATAAAAAAAAAAAAATAAATAAATAAATAAATAATTTAGCGACGTGATATTGCTCTCAGTTAGTTCTCCATGAATTTGGTCATTCATTTAAATAAAAAATAAATATATCATAAAAATAATAATAACCTCTTATTGTGTCATTTAAATTAATTAACATAATTATAGATTAATAATAGATATGTCAAACGCAAGATATGAGCTCTGAGAGCTCAAAAGCATAGAACAGCGACCGCTCTGAGCTCGGAGAGCTCAAAATAACACATAAATTGTAATTTGAAGCTCGAAGAGCTCGATAACGTTACAAGTGCAATTTCAAGCGCTTAGATATGGAATTAGCGGGAAGTTGCAGGGATCGCTTTCAGGGTCATCCGTATTCCTAATTATTATTTTATTTATTTACAATCAGCAAGTTGTCACAGTTGGAGATTAATATTTCTGTGACATGCGGCTAATGTTTATTTATTTTAATTAAAAATAAGTGACTGATTCAGGGAGAACTACTCGTATGCAATATCACTGTGCTGAATTATTTATTTTTATTATTATATTCGCAGTACTTTTATCTCAGATAAAATTTTATTTTGGATTGAAAAACTGGCCCTTACAATTAAAAGTTGGAAATCATTTAATCGATGAGTAAGGAATATAATTTAATTAACAGGATTACATAAATAAAATTATATATTTCTTTATAAAAAAATATACATTTGTACGCAATTTAATGCAAAAAATATTTGATAAACCAAACTGTTTTTAACTCTGTATATTTTTAAGAGATAAGGGAATGTCACATTTAAAAAACCACAATTCTTTGGCAAGTGTAGTTATTTCAACTATTCTGCGACCCCAATCCGTCGAATTTTGTTAGTGAACTTTAGATTTATTATATAGTGCCTCGTACGTTCTTTTTTTAGTAGTTTTAATAAAACGTGTATAAAATTTTCCAAAATGCGCTCGCAAATTATGCTGGTTTATCTGAGACATGTTTACAAACAAATAAATTTCAAGGTTAGGGAACTGTTGCGGTGTTGTCAAGTGTTTGCCGGTAATTCAGAGTGCCATATTTTTTTTAGTCAATTAAATAATTATTAAATGTTAATAATTATTTAATGCGTAAATTTTTCGGAAATTTCCTCAAAAATGTTATTAATTAATTTAAAAATTAATTTTAAGATGCATCACAAAAGTATTTCTACGCATTATATTTTTTTAGACATTTTTTACACTAGCAGGGTACTTGGATTTCCTTAACTTCCCGCTAGAAATTAAAAATTTTTAAATATTCGGAAAGTTATTGGCTTTACCCCATTTTACGAAAATCGAGTTTTCTTCTAGTCTAGTCGAGAAGTTGATTTCTTGCGAAAAATATTTCCAAGTCTCCTAAAAATATGGTTGATGGCTTAAACGATCCGGAATAGCGTCTAGAAAAAGGAGTTTTTTGGCTTTTTTGAGAAAAAGAAAATTACAATTGTTATTAACAAAAAACCGTTAAAAAAATTAGCCGTCCAGCTTTTTGGCAAAATCTCAAAAAGTATAAGTGATAGCTCAAATATTAAAAAAGATTCTGAAAGAGCAGAAAATTTTAGTAAAAAAGTTCTCGACTCCCGAAATTGTAGTTCCAATGTTTATAATTTTAATTAAGCGTTGAAAATCGGCTCTTGCGCGGCAGTTTTGGCATGCGCGCGCCGTCATTCTAGTGAGCGTAGTTTTTTAATAATTTTTTTATGCAATTAAATATTAATTAAAAAATTTTAAAAAATTCTGGTGTCATTTAGACACTTCAAAAAATATGATTCCGCGGTAATAAAAGTTGTATCATCATTTTTCACAAAGTTATTCAATTGTTAATTAACATTTTTTTTACGGGTATGTGTTATTATAAAAGGCGTTATAAAAGTTTAAATAATTAATCTATATAATGAAATTTTCATGCCATCTTGGTTAAATGACTAGTGGATCTAATTTAAGCCGAGAGATGGACACTTCCATCTTCCCTATTGGTCGAGAGACATCCTCTCTGTACATAAGTTCGATGGAAATCCATCAAACTTGAATACTAGTAAAGCCGGAAGCTTGTAGTATCTATTCGAGTAATAAAGATGTTAATTGGGGTTTAATGTTTATTAAAAATAAATGGGGTTGGTTGCTAAGCCAGGAATCGAACCTGGATCTCCCTGATAACATGTCAGGAGCTCTGACATGTTATCAGGGAGATCCTGACATGTATATTAGGGTGGCGCAAAAAAACCGACTATTTTTTTTTTGTCTCGAGTGAAAAAATGTTAGTTTTTGATGTTTTAAGAGCCCTCACCAAAGGACAGCTTAAAAAAAAATTTTTAAGAGGTCACTCCAAATTTTTTAAAATTTCAAAAATCGAACTTTTTTTTTTTTTTAATTTTTTTTCTCGTTACGGTATAATTTTATAGACCAAAAAAAAAAATAAGTTTCTGAAAGTTTCAGTTCAAAATTTAAATTTTGAAAGGTCGCTCATAATTTTTTTTTTTTTTTTTCTTTAATTAGTCATATCGCCGACTTTAAGTGTTGGGAGTGGTACGTTGGGGTCTTTTTGGTTTGAAAAAATCTTAACCTACGCGGCAAGGTCAAATCTCAACCAAGCTGGTTTCTAAGACCAGCTTGGAATTCGAACCCACGCCTGGCAGTTGATTAAATAAAATTATTAAATTAAAAAAAAATTATATTTTCTATGTTGTGCTTGATTTTTAGTTCATCTCGTGATGTATTTTTAACAATTATTGTACTAAATGAAAAAAAAAAAAAAATGCATGGAATTTTAATTTGAATAGTAAAAGGTCGCTCGAAAAAATCTAAACAAATGCACTAATAAATTGAAAAAAAATTAGGGGCGACCTTTCAAAATTCATATTTTGAACTGAAATTTCCAGAAACTTATTTTTTTTTAGTCTATAAAATTATACCGTAACGAGAAAAAAAATTCGATTTTTGACGATTTTTGAATTTTAAAAAAATTTGGAGCGACATCTTAAAAAATTTTTTTTAAGCTGTCCTTTGGAGAGAGCTCTTAAAACATCAAAAACAAACATTTTTTCACTCGAGACTCAAAAAAAAAATAGTCGGTTTTTTTGCGCCACCCTAATGTATATATATATACCATTTATTTATAAATTTTTTATAAACAAATGAATTAATTAAATATTTTTGAAAAATTCTTTTTCACCACATTGTTAGCGTAAGAAAATTATGATTTAAAAAAAAAATTTTTTTCTTAAAAATAATATCTTATTGTTTATAATCGTTTTTTTCATATTTTGATTGTTTAAATAAATGATTAAGGAATCATTTTTTTTTTTTAATCATAATTTTCATTTCTAAAAATAATGGCGAAAAAAATTTTTTTTTTGTCAACAATTTATTAATTTATTTATTTAACAATTTGTTATAAACAATTTTTTTTTTATTTGCTTATGATATATTCGACCAATCACGTTACGAATAGTTTGCTTACATGATATATTTTCATATTTTTCATCTAAATTATAAGAGTGGATTTAAAAATCTCATAAACAAATAAAGTTAAAAATATAAAAAAAATATATTTGAATAGTTTAATAATCAGGTAACAAAAGAGTCTTGAAGCATATTTCTTATAAAATTATTAGTTTATGAGATATAACATTGTAAGAAATACAAAATGCAAATTTTTATAAATAAATGCGTGTAGTTAGAGAACTAAAAGAGATAAACGTCAGGTTTAAAATTTATAAGAAAGATTAATTCATACTCTACAAAAACGATTTGAAGGTTGAAAGCTGTATCTGCAATAGTTGCAAAGTTACAGTAATTTTCATAAAAAATTTCCTCAACAAAATAAAAATTTGAAAAAATTTTAAAAATCGAAAAAAATTTTTTTTGCCACATTGTAGGTTGCTGTTTTTGTAATTTTTTTATCTTCTAGAAAAAAATTAAAATAAAAAAAAAAATTGTTTATAACAAATTTTTAAATAAATTTTTAAATAAATAAATTAATAAATTGTTGACAAAAAAAAAATTTTTTTTCGCCATTATTTTTAGAAATGAAAATTATGATTAAAAAAAAAATGATTCCTTAATCATTTATTTAAACAATCAAAATATGAAAAAAAAAACGATTATAAATAATAAGATATTGTTTTTAAGAAAAATTTTTTTAAACCTTTGTAAGGTATTCTCGGAAACAGCCGTGTCCTGACAACATCTAGGTCAGATAGTAGTTGGCCTCGCCGTGATTCCGGTTAAGCCAAACGTCAATCCTTGGTATAAGTCGATGAGTCCATCTTCCCTTCTCCGCAGCATCCCATAGTTGTTGCCATCTTGCTATACTATGTTGTCACTCTTCAGTTCTCAGTTCTTCAGCGCTCATTGTAGATGACCTCTTTCGGTGGTATAGGTTCCGTCTTTCCTCAGCTAGGACTCTAAGAGGCAGAGTTCCAGAAATGAAGCACACTGCCTCCTCGGATATTGTGCGGAAGGCGCTTGCAACTCTCAGTGCACTTAATCGGTAGACCGGTCCGGCTTTCCTCCATGATTCTCGGGTCTCCAGCGCGTCTGCCCAAACGGATATTCCATATGTGAGCACTGATGTGACTACTGACGACAGCAATAGTCTCCTGCTCTGCTTCGGGCCTCCAACATTCGGCATCAGTCTTGATAGACTAGTTACCACCGCTGATGCTTTAGCACTTACGTGTTCGACCTGTTGCTTAAAGTTCAGTCAGGCATCCAGCATCACCCCCAGATATCGGATAAATGGTTGCGATGCGATCTCCTGCTCACCGACATTCAGCTTGATGTTTTCTACGATCTTTCTGCTGGTGATGAGCACAGCTTCAGTTTTGTGCTTGGCTAACTCCAACTTCATCATCTCCATCCATAGATTAATCCGGCTAAATGTGATATCGAAAGCCAGATTGATCTCTTCCAAGTGTTTCGCGACAATCACTACCGCTACATCATCGGCATATGCAACAAGTTTCACCTCTGATGGTAATGCAACTCTCAGGAGACCATCATACATGATGTTCCACAGCAAAGGACCCAAAACCGAGCCCTGTGGCACTCCTCCAGTTATTTCGTACTCCCTTGGACCGTTTTTCGTGTCATATTTGAGGACTCTGTCTGTGAAGTAGTTTGCTACCATTCTGCGCAGGTATCCTGGCACTTCTTTATCTTCGAGAGCTCGCATGATGCAGTCCCAGTTAGCGGAATTGAAGGCATTTTTGATGTCCAAGGCAGCCACTAAACAATACTTCTTTCTGCCACGTTCCCATCTCTTTCCAGCGATTGCCTCCTTAGCTGTATCGACCACCAGGTTGATCGCATCCAGCGTTGATCGTTCTTTCCGGAAACCATACTGGCCTTCTGCTAGGAGTGGATCGACGACTGCTTCTATTCGTTGGTGCATTATACGCTCTAATATCTTACCCACTGTACCCAGCATGCAGAGTGGTCGGTAGGATGATGGCTCGTCCGGTGGCTTCTTCCCTTTAGGGAGAAGTACAAGTCTTTGCTGTTTCCATCTTCTAGGAAAAATCCCTTCTTTGAGGCATGAATCGTAGGTATCTAAGAATAGATTTGGCGCTGGTTTAATAGCTGTTTTTAATGCAATATTCGGTATTCCTTCCAATCCCGGCGCCTTATTATTCCCTACTCGGTTGCACGCCTCCATCAGTTCCTCTTCTGTGACAGATGGAATGTCTTCTCGATTTACTGGCAATAAAGAATAGCCGAACTTACTTTGTCGAGGAAACAGCGTAGAAACTATTCTTTCCAGGAGCTGTGGACACGTAGGTGATGGCATTGGCTGGCGCTTCAGGTGGGTCATGACCACCCTATACGGTCTGCCCCATGGGTCCTATTCTACCTCATCGACGAGTTCCTTCCAACAGCGTCTTTTGCTATCTTTGATGGCCTTGTTCAGTTCTCGACGGGCCTTTTTGTATTCTGCGACCAGCTTCGCAGAGTTAGGTCGTCGGTGGCCACGCTGTGATAATCTTCTCTTTTTGTGACAGGCTGTGCGAAGGGCGTTAATATGATCATTCCACCAGTGCACCGATGGTCTTTTATTGATGCCACGTTTACGGGTCATGCAGGTGTCGCACGCCTGGGCAATTCTCGTCATTAAGTCCTTCGTCTTCTCTACAGCATTTCCTGTGATGATGGTCGAGTCACTGTCTAAGGCTACTACCAAAGCTTCCGAGTCAAAGTCTTTCACTTTCCATCCAGCTGCATTAGTTTGTCTAGTTGCTCTTTGAGGGTTCCGGCCAGCCGATATTTCCCAAAGTATTGCACTGTGGTCGCTGGCAGTGTAGGTGTTTAAGACTTCCCAAGAATAGTTTCCTTTCAATAAGCTGCTGCTGACGAATGTGAAGTCTATTATCGAACTAGCCTCTCCTTTGGTATATGTTGGTGTCTCACCGATGTTGAGAAGGACCACGTCCGATGAGGCCATTGCTTCGCGCATTAGTCTGCTTGCTGCCCCAGTCTACCGCCCAGGAATTGAAGTCCCCTGCTATAGCTACTGGGTAGTATTGCTTTGCGTCTTCGGTCAGTCGATCCAGGAAGTCAGTAAAGTCGGCAATGGAAAGGCTAGGTGGTGCATAGCAACTATAAAAACGAATGTCGTTAATAGACGCTGCTACAAAGCCGATGCTATCATTGCTCACTATGCTCTGGAAGGGAAGTTTGCCACAGGACCAGATGACAGCCTTGGTGGTGCTGTCAGTTTCCCAAGGTTGGTTATTCAGGTGTCTGTATGGCTCTGCTATTATTACTAAATCAAGCTCTAATTCACGCACGGTCTGCACGAGCAGGTCATGCGCGGCCTCACAGTGATCGAGGTTAAGCTGTAATATCCTCATGTTTGCTTGCTTGTCATTCTCTGGAGTGCCTCTTTGTATACCGGGCACCTGTATGTGCCGGCGTGATGGGCAGCGTTCTCTGCGCTCTTATTTTCCGCGTATAATACACACTTCGCTGGGTTTTTACAGTCCGCAATCTTGTGTTCTTCTTGGCCGCATCTGATGCATAGCTTGGATCAATCTGTCTTGCTTCTGCACTGGGATCCGTGGTGCCCGAAATGCCAGCATTTGTAACATTGGGTAGGTTTCCTCGTGGCTCTAATTCGGCAGTTGACCCAGCCAATTCGGATTTTACCGCTTCCTTCTAATATCTTCTGAGCTGCTGCAGCCGGTAGTGTCACGACAGCGGTTTGGGTACCTCTGTAGGCTTTGCGGATCTTGATTGTCTCTGGTGGTATTTCGCAGAGCTCCTTGGTTACCGTATGCAGGGCAGCCTGAATATCCTCCTTTGTTGTGGTGTCATCTGGGTCTCGGATCTCGATGTCTTCTTGTGGCCCTTTGCAGATCACTTCGGCCTCCTCCTTAAGAATGTTTGCGATGGTCTGTTGCAGGCCTTGGCCTTTGTCCACGCTCTTCCGTGAAATCGTAATCAGCAAGTCCCCGCTTCTGGTCTTGTTGATCTTGTCCACCGTTGTGCGAACCTGCTCATCAGTGACGTCCTTCTTTACGCGACGCAAAATCTCGGCGTACTTTGCTTTCTCGGCCGGGCGGATGATCAGTGCGTCGGGTCTGATCCATTTGAGCGGTTTTTTGCGCTTAGGCTCCGGCCTGAGCTTCTTTGGAGGCTCCTTTGGGAACTGTTCTTTGGCTAGCCTCCGTTTCTCTTTCCTTGTGTGGACATCTTTCCAATCAGTCGCGTCTTTTTTTTCGGCGTTCTGCTTCATCACGTTTTTCGGAGGACTTGGTTTCAAGTCCTTTCTCTTCGTCAATCGCCCATCTATTCCATCTGGGGAGTTTCGGTCCTTCCTCTTGTTAGACTTGTTGGAAGTATGACCTTCGTCTTTAGCATCAGATTCACCGTCACCATCGCCTCCGGTGTCCATTGATTCTTCGATCTCCACAGTTAGTTGACTACTCTTCTCCGGCGTAAGACGAGGAGTGAGTCGTCGAGGTGACTGCCATTCTTCGTCCAGTTTTTTAAACCTTCGAAGGGCGTTAACTACCCCGGTTGCCTTGGCCTTTATCTCTTTATGGATATTGACCTTTGATTGGACAAACTCATGCAGTTCGCTGGTCAGCTTTTCGAGGCGTTCCAGCGCTTGCTTCCACATGATTTGTCATGTTTCGGCTACATGACAATCATGTTGCGGTAACATGAGAAAATCATGTTGCACCCACATGATTGGTCATGTTCCGGCTACATGACAATCATGTTGCGGTAGCATGAAAAAAATCATGTGACAGCAACATGATTTTCATGTAGCCTTAATAGCATAAAATTAAGCTGCAACAACTAAATATTTATGCTTCAGAAAAATTATTTATTATCAAGCAAATAGATTTTTTCGGATTTATAATATTGTAGATGAAAATTAGAGTAAATTATCAAATTAAATCATTTGTAATGATATTTTTGCTTAAGGGGTTAAGGGTAGGCAGGATTTCCAAAAAATCGATTTTTTTTTGCATTTTCTTGAAGTGTAATATTGTTCGGTGAACAAGGCCCAGTAGCGATTAACTCGCTCCTGGGGGACTCCCAAATTCAAGAGACGCACCTGTCCACCGCTAGTTCCCGCAAAATCGAACCGCCAATGGAAAATCAGCCTCTCGATCACGCCATGGATCGACCGCTTTATTGGCTGATCGCTCCCGCTAGGCATGCGCAATAGCCTTCTTCCCCAAGTCAACGAGGAAGAAGACGAACTATTATTATTATCTTTCGCTTCCACCCTTTCGTTGCAACAAGTCGCCATCAATTCCGCTTTGCTTTCGCTTATTGTTAATTAACCGCATTTCGCTATTTTCATAATTTAAATTGCTTAAATTAACCGCTTATAATTCGCTTTAGTTTTTTACAGATAAATTGTGTTATTTGTGCATTTATTTCACCGCTTTTACAGTGCCGGCAGAGTGTTCACCCACGTGTCAACCGGCATCGCTTGCACTACCCACGCTGTGTATTATAAATCCGCATTTATTTAAATAATCCGCTATTTAACATATTGAATATTAAGTGTATTTAGTGTAAATAAATTTATAGTGTTCATTTTGATAATAATTTACGCGTTTTAATTGAGATATCCGGACCTAAACCTGATCCCCGCTTTTCCGCTTTTTCAATATTTTACAAATATCTTAAGAATATTGTCTGAAAGTTTGAAGTGAATCCGACAAATACTTTTCGAGTTATTCGAAAAATAACAAAGGATGTTCAGGCACTCCAGAACGCTCGAGAGCAGGTAGTGTAAAACTTTAAATGCGTTTTTCTCAAAACTATGTTTTTTAAACTGATGACCACTATAACTCGAAAACCGCTCAGTACATTTCAATGAAACTCATACAGTTTTTGGATAACATAAAAATCTCGTGTCTGATCAGAGGAATTTTTTTTTCTTCGAAAATTTTGATTTTTTATAAACAATTGGTTTTATTAACTATTGGTTTTTTCCTTAAAATTTAGAGAAAAATTTCTTAAGGCCGCCATTTTGTTAATGTTAAACAAAAAAGCCTCGATCAGGCACTAGATTATCTATTAATGAAACTATTTTTTCTAGTCCGATTGATTTTATATGAATCTTCAAGGATTTATGATGGTCACCGCAAAGACCTTTTTTTGAATTGGGTCAACACAAATAGTCATAACTTTTGAAATAATTAATTTTTTTTTTTTTTTCAAATTTTCGTGAACTCAAGTCAAAACATTGAGTAATGATCCCTGTTTAAAATTTCCAATATAATCCCATCAAAAGCGACAAAAGCCACTTAGAAACCCATAAATTTTATTGATTTCTAAGTGGCTTTTGTCGCTTTTGATGGGATCTTATTGGAGATTTTCAACAGGGATGCCATACTAATACTTTTTGAAAACATAAAATGATTGTTAGCAAAAAAAAATTATTAAAAATTCTCATTTTTCCATGTCTGACTACTCCTAACCTCTTAAATAAATTATGTTATTTTTTTTGACAATTTTGAACTTCCCGCTAAGAAAATCGAAGATTTCCAAAAATCGGGAAGATATTGTTTTCACCCCTTTTTGCAAAAATCGAGTTTTCATCAGATCTCGACGTTTGAAGGTCATAGGAAGCTTCCCTGACTACTTCCGTGAGGTTGTCACGGTGTCTGTATATGTGTGTGTGTGTGTGTGTGTGTGTGTGTGTTTTTTTATCTTAGGGGGGGGAATCCTTCTTACGGATTCCAGGCATAGCTGTTCGGCTTGGATATGTGGCGACTCGACGCAGCGTCATACTAAAACTCGACGCTAACGCCCCTACCCACTAAACCCTAAACCCCTTTTCTTCTTTCCTCTAATCCCTCATGGAAACCGCCGTCAGGCATTACTTCGTGAGGGGAGGATCTAGCTACTGCTATTCCTTCTGGTGGCTAAGGTGTTATTTTTCCTTCCTTCTAGTTTCTGTCATTTGCCCTTTTTCTTTCAATGGAACGCAGCTCTGTAAGCACTTCGGTGGTAAACGTGCTTGTGGCGTTCCAGGCAGCTTCGGATGACAGCATTTCTTCTACTATTGACTCTGGTGTGATTTTCTTGTTCAGGATCTTCTCTAACTCATCACGCTGTGGGTTAAAACGAGGGCACTCAAAGAAAACGTGTTCCGCATTTTCAGCAACTCTTGGGCAAGACGGACACTCTGGGGAATTATCGTGCTTAAAGCGATAAAGGTACTCCCGGAAACAGCCGTGTCCTGACAACATCTGGGTCAGATAGTAGTTGGCCTCGCCGTGATTCCGGTTAAGCCAAACGTCAATCCTTGGTATGAGACGGTGTGTCCATCTCCCTGTTGTCGCGGCGTCCCACTGCGATTGCCATCGTGCGATGCTGTTCTGCCGTTCTTTAGCTCTGAGTTCCTCGGCACTTTGTGCGGTTGTCCTCTTTCGTTGGTAAAGGTTACGTCTTTCCTCAGCTAGGACTCTGAGCGGCAAAATTCCGGAAATGACACACACTGCTTCCTCTGATATTGTTCGAAAGGCGCTGGCTACTCTTAGCGCGCTCAGTCGGTAAACTGGACATGCTTTCCTCCATGATTCTTGGATCTCAAGTGCGTCGGCCCAAATGGATATACCATATGTGAGGACCGATGTAACTACTGATGATAGCAATGACCTCCTTGTCTGCTTCGGGCCACCGATGTTGGGCATCAATCGTACTAGGTTGGCTACTACTGCTGATGCTTTGGTGGTCACGTGTTCAACTTGTTGTTTAAAGTTAAGTCGGGCATCGAGCATCACTCCCAGATATCGAATGAATGGTTGGGATGTGATTTCTTGGTCTCCGACGTTTAGATTGATCGTTTCCACCACTTTTCTGCTAGTGATAAGTACAGCCTCGGTCTTCTGTTTAGCCAGTTGTAAATTTACTGTGTCCATCCACTGGTTAATTCGCTCAAAGGTGATAGCGAACATATGTTTTATCTCATCAAGATGCTTGGCGACTATTACTACGGCTACGTCGTCCGCGTACGCTACCAGTTTGACGTTTCTTGGTAGTTTCAGTCTCAGCAATCCGTTGTACATGACATTCCAGAGAAGTGGACCGAGAACAGAACCCTGCGGTACACCTCCAGTAACATCATACTCCTTTGGACCATTCTTCGTGTCATATCTCAGGACTCTATCTGTGAAGTAGCTAGCGACTATCCTTCGTAGGTATCCTGGTACGTTTATCTCTTGAAGGGCTTGCATGATGCAATCCCAGTTGGCGGAGTTGAAGGCATTTTTATGTCTAAAGTTGCCACCAGGCAATATTTCTTCGTTCCCCCTTCCATCTGGTACCGGCGATTGCGTCTTTGGCTATACCGACAACCAGGTTGATCGCGTCCAGGGTTGATCGTCCTTTCCGAAATCCGTACTGATTGTCTGCCAAGAGTGGATCGACAACTGCTTCTATCCTTTGGTGGATTATACGTTCTAGTATCTTACCGGCTGTATCCAGCATGCAGAGTGGACGATAAGATGACGGTTCTTCCGGTGGCTTTTCCCTTTAGGAAGTAGTACCAGCCGTTGTTGTTTCCACTTCCGAGGAAAAATCCCTTCCTTCAAGCAGATGTTGTAGACGTCGAGGAATAACGCTGGCGCTGCTTTAATAGATGTTTTCAAGGCAATATTAGGGATTCCGTCCAATCCCGGTGCTTTATTATTCCCGACGCGGTTACAAGCTTCCATCAGTTCTTCTTTCGTGACAGGTGGAATATCATTCAGTTCGTCCTGTGTCAACAGATAGTTGAAAACGCGCTGTCGTGGAAACAGCGCAGTCACGATCTTCTGTAAGAGTTGAGGACACGTAGGAGACGGCATTGGCTGATATTTCAGGTGTGCCATGACTACCTTGTAAGGTCTACCCCACAAGTCTTTGTCCACCTCGTTGATTAGCTCTTTCCAGCAGTTCTTCTTGCTATCCTTGATGGCTTTGTTTAAATGTCGACGAGCTTTCTTGTATTCTGCGACTAGTTCCGCTGAGTCAGGCCGCCGATAACCACGCTGAGATATTCTTCTTTTCTTGAGACACTCTTTCCGTAGGAAGCTGATGTGTTCGTTCCACCAGTGCACCGAAGGTCTTTGGTTCATGCCCCGTTTACGGGGCATGCAGGTGTCGCAAGCCTGGGTCACTCTCTTCATCAAGTCCTTGGTCATTTCTTCTGCAGATCCAGTAGTAAGCGGTTCACTATTTAGGGCAGCTACTAGAGCACCTGGGTCAAAGGATTTCACCTTCCACCCAACGATGTCAAGTTTCTTAGCCGGTCTTCTAGGATTCTGGTCCTTTGATACTTCCCAGAGAATCGCATTGTGATCGCTGGCCGTGTAGATCTCCATCACCTTCCAGTCGTAGTTTCCTCTGATGAGGCTGCTGCTGACAAAAGTAAGATCCACAATAGAACTTGCGTCTCCTTTAGTGTACGTCGGCGCATCGCCGCTGTTTAACAATACTACATCTAACGTAGAAAAAGCTTCCAGTAGTTCTTTACCTCGAGCGTTGGTGTGTTTGCTGCCCCATTCCACTGCCCAGGCGTTGAAGTCTCCAGCTATTGCCACTGGGTAGTACTGCTTCGCGTCCTCCGTCAGTCGATCCAGAAAGTCCATGAATTCAACAATAGTGAGGCTAGGTGGTGCGTAGCAGCTGTAAAAGCGGATGCCATCTACCGATGCTGCTACAAAGCCGGCGCTGCCATTGTTAACGACACTCTGGAAGGGGAGCTTGCGACAGGACCATATGACAGCTTTTTTGGTGCAGTCAGTTTCCCATGGTTGGCCGCCGAGGTGTTTATACGGTTCCGATATAAGCACAAGGTCAAGCTTCTGTTCACGTACTGTCTGCATGAGCAAATCATGTGCCGCTTCACAGTGGTTGATGTTTAGCTGCAGTATTCTCATTTTCGTTTATCAGTTATCTTCTTGAGTGCCTCTTGGTATACTGGGCATCTGCTTGTGCCGGCATGATGGGCGTTATTCTCTGTACCGGATTGATCCGCACACAGTGCGCATTTAGCAGGCTTATTACATTCGGCGATTTTGTGTCCCTCTTTCTCCACATTTAATGCAAAGTTTGGAGCGGTCGACTTCACTTGTGCACTGAACCGCACGGTGTCCAAAATGCCAGCATTTATAACATCGGACTGGTCTTAGTACTGTTCTAATACGACAATTGGTCCAGCCGATCCTAATCTTACCGTGTTCTCCTACCACTTTCTGCGCTACCGTTGCTGCCAGAGTCACCGACGCAATTTGTGTTCTGCTACGTAAGACCTTACGAATTTTAATGGCCTCTACTGTTATACCACAATCGTTTCCAGCTGCCTCTTGTAAAGCTGTTAGAATGTCATCTTTAGTTGTAGTATCGTCAATATCGCGAATTTCCAGGTCTTCTTCAGGTCCTGTACTAATGACATTTGCGTCCTCCTTAAGTATTCCCGCGATAGTCTTCTGCAGGTCTTTACCTCTATCACTACTGCCTTTCGACAGCGTGATGAGAATGTTCCCTGTCGCAGTCCTGCGTATCTTCTCGACTGTGTTGCGGACCTGATCTGGGCGAACGTCCGCCTTGATCCGTGTAAGTATTTCAGAATACTTATCTTTGTTCGCTGGACGGATAATAAGTGCCTCCGGTCTCGTTGCTGTTCTTCTTGGCTTCTGGTTCGGCTTCGGTGGAGGCACCAGAGGTTTTTCTGGGGGCAGTTTCTTGCGCTCCTTCTTCTTGTCCTTTCTGGACTGCACCTTTTCCCAGCCTGGCTTCTTGTTCTGTTCACAAGAGTTTTGTGGAAGATCCTTAACCACTTCCTGCTTCTTGATGGGATGACCAGGTCCAACGTCTTTCAGCTTCTTGGGAGTATGAAAAGCTCCGCCTTCGGGAGAACGAATTTTTCTTTTCAACTTCCTCAGGATGCGGCCGTCTTGGTCAAAGGATTCAGTCTCTGCCGTTGTGATAGTTTCACTTTCTTCTTCAGCGACTGATTCTCCGTCACCTTCGGCTCCAGTGTCCATCGCTTCTTCAACAACCACTTGACTGTTTCTCTCCGATGTAGCACAAGGGGTGCGGTGTAATGATGAGCACCATTCTTCGTCCAGTTTCTTGAATCTTCCAAGAGCATTGACTACACCGGTTGTCTTGGTCTTTATCTCCTTGTGGATATTGACCTTAGTTTGGACAAACTCTTGCAGCTCAATGGTCAGCTTCTCAAGGCGCTCCAACGCTTGCGTTCTCTTCATGTCAGCGCTTGCTTCAATCACTGCTTGTTGAGCATGAAGCCCGTTTTTATTCTTGTTTGTTTCCTGTAACTTACTCATACTTCTTGATTTACCAGCGCATCGTACGGAGTGGAGCGGGTTGCCATAACTAGGAACGGGTGTACCCTCGGAGATAGTACTCCCACCCCAGTTCCCTGAGGCCTAGCCGACACTTAGCCAGTCCCGGAATACACGGACGGACTAGACTCGCTCGAGCGGTGAAGATTCCGATCTCTAACACTCACTGCGTACTTCCTGATCAAGGCCCGAAGTGGCTGGCTCCTGATCCACTGCTGCAACTTTCACCTCGGCAGAGCAAGCTCACATCAGCCGTGGCCTGCATCGTCGGAAACTACGATACAGGTTCCGGACACTCCCAGTGAGTTACAGCAGGAACCAATCATCTTGCTAGGTCAGTTAGTGTGATTAACCCATTAAAGGGGAGTTTTGTCCACGGGAGCTTATTTTGTTTGGTTATTTTGCTTGGCTCCTACCCGCTGTACCTCATCAACTAAGAGATTAAGTGTCATCCAAGGACAGCGAGCGTTCTCCCATCCGCTCGGGGAGACGCGCCCGGTAGCAGTATCTCTTCTGCCCCGAGTGTGTGTGTGTGTGTGTGTGTGTGTGTGTGTGTGTGTGTGTGTGTGTGTGTGTGTGTGTGTGTGTGTGCGTGTTGTTTCGTTCGTGAGTTTTCGAAAACGGAAAATTTCAAAAAAAGTGTTTTTTTTACATAACTTCGACCTTTTTTTTTGGATCGTGTTAGATAAAATAAAATAATTATTAGAGCTCAAAAAACCACGTCGATCGCCGCCAAGAACGTGAAAATCGGTTGATTGGTTCGAGAGATATCGTTGACGAAAAATTTGGGAACAAGTGTTTTTTAACATAACTCCGATATTTCTTTTTAGATCGTTTTTGATGTAATGATATAACTATACGAGCTCAAAAAACCACGTCGATCTTCTCTAAAAACGTCAAAATCGGTTTATTTCTTCGTGAGTTATCATTGTCGAAAAAATTCGGAAAAAGTAAATTTTTTAAATTTATCCAAAATTTTCGGTCTGATCAATTTGTGTTTAAAAGTTAATTAAATTAATAATAGAATTCGAAAAATTGCATTGAATTCTGCCTACCGCGTGAAAATCGGTTTATTAAAATCGAAGAGCTCAAAAGCATACACTGTAAAAAATTTCGGTGTAAAGTTGGACTCAGGGACTTTTACACCGCCGTGTAAGTGTGAAATGTCGGTGCAAAATTTCCTCCGTGTAAAATTTTCACTCGTGTAAATTTAACACGGTGTAATTTACTGTTTTACACTATTCCGTGTTATTATTTATAACTTTGAAAATTTAATAACTATTACTAGTAACCTTGCAGTCACTATGTGACTGCCGTAACTTGTGAACTATAAATAAATAAAATTTTGCTTTCTTAAATAATAACTTTTGTTAAATTGCACTTTACTTTTTTAACTATTGAAGTTTTTAAATATATAAATTTCCAAGTCAAAAAATCCCGACTAGAAATTTTAATGTAAGACCTATTGGGCCCTCGTTGGGTTTCCTAATAGGGACCCCACATGGGGATATCACGCAAAGTCCTATGCGGCCCTCATTGGGCAATCCCTCTCAGGTCCCAATGGGGAAATCCCTATCAGAGCCCAATCTAAATTTTGAAAGAAAAAATATTATGATTTTCGAAAAGATTAAAAACAATTTAGAACCATATACTCATATTATATTATGATCTCGTTAGTAAATTTAATTTGAATTGAAATGAAATCGTTGATAGAAAAAATCCTTGTCGTGAGTTGGGCTCGAACTTGCGTCCTTTAGGTCCTCAGTCCTTGACGTTACCGCTGGTCCAAGCAGGAGTGCTGATGAGAAAATTTCCTATCTCGTATACATGAACTTTACCGGTTGACTGAGACATTATTCATGTTATGTTCAAGCTTTAAGAAATTGTTTTTTTTTTTTATTTATCCACTTTACTGACGTGAAAATAAAATTTTTGTATAAATTAAATAAAAAATTTAAAAATAAAAAAAAAAAACGACTGAAAAATGTAAAAAAATTGAAAAAATCAAAAATAAAATTCCTTAAAAATGTCCGATTAAATTTGGAATCCCCCTTATACTAACACAAAAATTTTTTTTTTTGAAAATTAAAATTTTTTTGAAATGCAAGTTATTTTTTAAAATTTTATTGTATGGATAAAAATTTAATTATGAAAAAGTTTAATTTTTTTTACAATATAAATTCTTTTGCAAATGTGAATCCTCAAAAGTTGGATATTTTTCAAAAATTGAATTCTTACATACTAACAATACTAATAATAATAATGTTTTGTAACAGGGAAAATCGAACTTCCCGGGGTCATTATCGACCACTTAATTAACGCACGGTAGGTCAGGGCTTTCCCTTACCTTTCGATTTTTGACAAGAAGTTTCGACTTGTCACCGAGCGTGCTAATCGAAAGTCCCCACTACAGTCCCCGTAAAATAAAGCGGGGCATAACAATAGGAAAGTTCGAGAGCCGGAGTTGGAGGGTTATAAAAGAGCCGACAGGAGGGACATCGAGGCTTTTTCCCTTCTGGAAGCCAGTGGCCTTTTGCCCTTGTGAATCAGTGACCTTGTTGAGATCAGTAAGTCAATAGAGTGCAAATTTGGACGTCGAGAATAAAGAGCAACTGCAGAGGAAGTTATCGGGGCATTTTTGGAATTGGACAACCCTGCCGCACCCTGGTTCAAGACGACAAGACGCCAAGCAGCTAAGCCCGCCAAGTTGGATCGGAGTATCAGTCGTCGTTGAATAAAACAATAATTGAGTCTCCAGGTATTTTCGATTATTGTAGACCAGATTTGATTATTGATTTAATTAAGAGGCTGAAATAATTAAATTTAATTTCTCAAGCGGTCATTTTTATATTAACGAATTCGTACTTTAGTTTTTATTGTCAAGGTCAAGTAGTTAGTTTTGTCGCTGAACTTTTATATTTAATCGATAAATTGTTAATTTATTGGTAAAGAATTTATTAGTAATTTATTATAGGCCTGTTGGCTACAATAAATTAATTTTAGTTAGGAATTTTCGAGACAGAATTTAATTAAGAAATATCGCTTAGAATTTATTTAAGGAGGATTAAGAATTAAAATCGAAGGTCGGAATTTTGTGTTAAGTAATTGTTAGGCGTAATTTTGGTAATTTTGGAAAATGCGAAGTTTTGAGATTCAGTTTTATTGGTAATTAAGATGTATGAATAAAGTAGAGAACTCTATAGAATGAAGTTAGCGTCGGTGGACGATTTTATATGGAAGTTAGATAATTATGGTATTATATGATATTCCGTCAGGTAGACGAGGTTGTTTATGTGAAATTAGTTCAGATAATTGAATAATTAAGAAGTTTTTATTGGGTAAAATATGTTGTTTGTTATTCCGTCAGTTGGACGAGGGTTTAAGAAATTAAGAATCTAGATGCTCAATGGTCTATGATTAAATTAAGAAATTAAGAATCTAGATGCGTAATGGTCTATGATTGAATTAGGAAATTAAAGATAGATGCGTAATGGTCTATAATTGAATTAGAAATTGAAGATAGATGCGTAATGGTCTATGTTGAGTTAAGAAATTGAAGATAGATGCGTAATGGTCTAAAAGTGAATTAGGAAATTAAGAAGATAGATGCGTAATGGTCTATGTTGAGTTAAGAAATTAAGAAGATAGATGCGTAATGATCTATGTTTAAAAGAATTTAATGATATTTAGTTGTAAGTTTTGGCAAGTGCCTGCGTAGGTGAGAGGTTCTCAAATTTAGTGATTGATAGGTTAATTTTAAGGGCAATATTTTAAGAAATTTTGTTAGAATTAAATTGTTTATATTAAATAAATAATTGAATTGTTAATTGTTAATAATTGTTTCTCAGCATTACTTTTACAGCCTTTCTCAACTTCTCACGACCCGATCTTTCCTTCTCATGCTCCCCGGTTTCTGGGACACCGAGTATAAAATCCCAGTGGCGCCCTTTTCAAAGAGGAAAGGGGTGACCAATTGGACAGGGCTAACCACCCCGTTACAGTTTTCTCATTTTGAGAAAATTTTTCTCTTGAATATTTGATACCCATTTTATATTATTTTAGCAAGAGACTAAATTTTTTCAAAACAACAAGATTTTCTTAACTTAAATAAATTTTCTTGGATCAAGATACTTATTTCTTTAATAAGCAAGAAAATTAATTTTATTGGAATAAATGAAATTTCTTGTGCCAAAAAAAATTTTTTTTTTCGCTCAAGAAAATAATTAGGAAGAAAAATATTTTCTTGGCTTAAGTGAACCTTTTTTTCTGTGGAGTATTTGAATTTAATCTCGAATTGATCCCAAATTAATCTGGAATAACTCCGCTAAAAAAACTTCGCTCCAAAACTCCAAAACTCCAAAACTCCGAGTAATGGGATTAAATTTTAATTTGGATTAAGATTTATTCCGAATTCATCCCGATTTTTTAGAATGTATTTTTAATCTCGTAAAATAAAATTTTTTAAAATATAAAGTTATGTAAAATTTGGATGAATTTTTTTCCTAATTATTTTCTATACTTAACGGCTAATTTTTATTTTTATTTCTAATTAATTTACAATGAATATATGCTAAGAATATAAGCTCACCAGATCTTTGGGTGATTGATTTTTTATATAAATAAACGATTGTCTAAATTTAAAGATTATTTATTCATGTATCTACTCTCAGGTTGGGTTATTCCAATTGGATCCTACTACGAGCCCAGTTAGGAAAACTCATCGATGCCTTATTTACATTACGTTGGGAAAATCCTCTTCGGTCCCACACCGATCCCACTTAGGAAAACTTAGCAATTTTATTTTTATTTTTCGTTGGGTTATCCCTCTTAGATCCCACACAGTTCCCACTGGGGAAAATTTAGAAATTTTATTTATCTTTCCGTTGGGTTATCCCTCTTAGGTCCCACACAGGACCCTATTGGGAAAAACTGAATAAAAATTTTTCATTTTACGTTGGGATTTCCCATTTAGGTCCCACACAGGGCCCTATTGGGAAAAACTGAATGAAGCTACTCATTTTTGCATTGGGATTTTCCATTTAGGTCCCACGCAGGGCCCTATCGAAAAAAACTGAATAAAAATTTGTATTTTTACGTTGGAATTGCCCAATTGGGGGCGAATTAGGCCCTTATAGGGATTTTCCAATTGGGCGTGCCTCTTCGGGACCCAATCAGGTCCAAATGTATACGCTGGGTAATCTCAAAGTAGTTTCTAGTCGGGGTATTCCCATTTAGATCCCACATAAATCCCAATTAGAAAAAAAGTTCTAAAAATTTTTTAATTTCACATTGGGCATTCCCACTTTGGTCCCACATGAATCCCAACTGGAAAAAAGTGCCAAAAATTTTTTATTTTCACGTTGGGTATTCCCATTTAGATCCCACATGAATCCCAATTAGAAAAAAACTTCTAACAATTTTTTAATTTCACATTGGGCATTCCCACTTTGGTCCCACATAAATCCCAACTGGAAAAAAGTGCCAAAAATTTTTTATTTTCACGTTGGGTATTCCCATTTAGATCCCATATGAATCCCAACTAGAGAAATTGACAGTAATTTATTTCGTTTTCAATTGGGATTTCCCAATTGGGTCCTCATTGGGATTTCCCTATTGGGCATGCCCCATTGGAACCCAATGGGGCCCAGATGTATACCTTGGGTATTCCCAATATAATTTCTAGTCGGGTCGAGTTATCGTTGACGAAAAAAATCGAAAAAAAATGATTTTTTCGAATTACACCGGAATTTTCAATCTGAGCGATTTGTATTTGAAAATATACCGTAGAATTTAAAAAGCTGTATCGAATGCTGCCAACCGCGTGAAAATCGGTTTATTCATTTAAAAGTAATTACAGTTTTAAAAATTTTAAGAATAGTGTTTTTAATTAAACCCCTATCAGACTTTTGAACTCGAAGAGTTCAAAAGCATAGAACAGCTAACTCTTTGAGCTCTGAGAGCTCAAAATATTACATAAATTATATTTTTGAGCTCAAAGAGTTAAAAAATGTTATAAGTGCAATTTAATTTAAGCGCTTATATAGATATATGGAATTAGTGGGAAGTTGCAGGGATGGCCTTTAGGGTCAACCGTTTTCCTAATTTCTAAAAAAAAAATTTGACTCAATTAATGGACTTTTTTGCAAGTTACAGTGTTTTCAGGGTTTCATACATGACGGACAGAAACACTTTTTTAACAATTTGATGTTTTTTTTTTTCCGTTTCTATTTTGCACTTAATAAATTTTTGAAAAGTACGGAATTAATCTCTATTAAATTATCTTCACAATAATATGGTACATATTTTGATTTCTTGAACTAACAAGGCTATAATAATAAAAATAGTTGCTGAAATGAGACGAAAAAATTTTTTCGATCGTAAAGCACTAGCTCTGATGCTTCGCATCATGAGTCGTGCGAAAGTTTTACTTTTCTATCAGATGATAAAATTGACTATAAGAATATACTTTTTACAAAGAATGTAAGAATTAAAGTATAGGCAGTAATATTTTCTAGCTCATTTTTTAACCTTAACTTTTACTTGTTCAGAGTATAATTTTTACTCAAGATAAAAATATTGATTCAAATGTGTTTTACCCTGAGGTTAGGTATCTCACTTGGTAAAGTAAAAACTTAACCACAGACAACGAATAAGAAAGATAAAAAGGCATCGGTCTGAAGACTGGTTTTGAAAATATTTAACAATTCTAAATTTTTGGTCTTGCACATGAATTCTGCAGAATTGGACAATAATTATTGAAACGGAAATAATTTATATTTAAAAGCTTTTTTAGTAAGTTTTTCATTGTTCTAAACAGCTTAACCGTGGAATTTCCGTCTCCATGAAATCAGATTTCATGTAAATTTGAATCACTTCGGCTCGACTCGGTAGATGTGGAGAAATCTCAAAAATGAAATTTTCAAAAAACTTTTTTTTTGCGATAACTTTAAAACTAATGTATCGATCGATTTAAGAATCTAATCAGTTTCTAACGTCACAAAAAATATTCATTGCCGCAAACCATATCAAAATCGGTTCATTTGTTCAGGAGAAATCGTCAAAAAATTAAAAAAAAAGGATTTTCCTACGTAACTTTAAAATTTCTGCGTGGATCGTTTAGCAAGTCAGGAATAACTTTTCTATGCTTAAATACCTGCCTCAAACCATATAAAAACCGATCGATTCATTTAAAAGATATCGTTGTCGAAAAATTTCAAAAAAAGTGTTTTTTTCAAATAACTTCAAAATTTCGTCTCAGATCGTTTTTCGATGCAATGAGTTAACTATTAATACCAAAAAAAACTTCGTCAACCACCGCCAAGTTCGTCAAAATCAGTCACTTGCTTCGTGATATATTTAATTTTAAAAAATAATACGTACTTGCTTAATAATTTTTCAATTCTTCATCAAATCCAATTTCTTTTTGAGAATTTTGTAAAGTTCTCTTAACCGCGCTAAATTTACTAAATACAAAAATTATTCTTCTGTCAATATGGATAGTGGAAGTTCTTCAGCCGATTTTTCAACTCGTGAAAACTTCGTTTTATGAAAGTTATGGTTTTTAGTATTATTCAGTCTAAAATATTAGTTGTAGATGTAATATTAACCAAATACTTCTCTCAAGATAAAAATATTTCATAAAACAATTATATACAGTAAAAAAAAAATTATTTAATTATAAGTAAACAAAATTAGTGCAAAATAATGTACTCAATTTTATAAATTTATATTTATAGAGCTTAAAGATGCACATTAATTTTTTAAATAACTAATCTAAATTATTACGTTTTTTTCCGTATTACCGATGTCAAATACTTCCGTTACAAATACACAACAATAAAGTGTACAAAATCGTTCAAAACATGTATTGTTACTGTATGCCGTCATAAGTTCAAGTATATCTAAAGATCATCAGAATAACTATTATTAGATTCCTTTTGAATCAATAGTATAAAAAGTAGCTACCTGAGCAGAAGGATGTAAATAAAAGCCGGCACACTTCAATGGTACTGATGCTGGAAAATGTTTCTTTTATTTTTATCTTCGTTAGTGATATTGTCGAGTATTTGTTTTTGGACTCATCAAAAGCCTCACAAATTTCCACCAGGTAAATTGAAAACAACTTTATTAATTAAGTAATTCAATATATATTTTTACTAAATATCGTAATAAATGTATAAATCAAATAATTATTTAAACAGGTCCCAAATGGCTACCGATTGTTGGATGTATGTTTAAATTTCAAGAATTGAAAAATAAATTTGGCTATATGTATATTGCTATCAATGAATTATCTCAAAAATATGGATCTATTTTAGGATTAAAACTTGGTTGTCAAAAGTTTGTGATTATCTCAGGTAATGATTTATTGAGAAAAACTCTTATGAAACCTGAATTCCAAGGAAGACCCGATGGCTTTTTCTTCCAAGTTAGAGCATTCGGCAAAAGAAGAGGCATCCTGTTTGCGGATGGTCCATTATGGTATCAAAGTAAACGTAACACAATAAAATATATATCTCATATTGGATTCAGGCATCGCTTAGTTGATAAATATCTAACAGAAGAAGCAGAAACACTAGTGTGTTATTTGAAAAAAAAAATTACAAACAACAAAGAAAAGATCGCAATGAATAAAATTTTTGACGTTGCTGTTCTAAACTCTCTATGGGTTTTATTAGCAGGATACAGATTTGATTACGATGATGTTAGACTTCATAATATCCTCACAACTATACATGAAGCATTCGAGTAAATTTTTTGTTTGACTTTAACAAAGCATTGTTGTAATAATCAATCCAATAATTTATTTTTTTTAGATCAAATGACACGTTAGGAGGACTTATTTCTCATTTTCCATTTCTTCGGTTTATTATACCAGAAATATCAGGGTATACAAGCCTCATGAAAACCCTTCATAAACTTTGGAAGTTTATTGATGATGAAATAGAGATCCATTTGAACAAAATTCAGCTACATCAACCAGCGAGCAATTTTATCGATGCATATCTTCTTGAAAGATATGATGAAACATCAAGACAATTTTCTTATGATCGTAAGATTTTTTTTTTTTTTTTGTAATTTCAAGCTTGAAAGTATGTCATCAGAGAAATATTTAGCAAGTTTACTGTATACCTTTTTTTTGACTGACAATACTTTCAACACTTTTCACGTACTAGTGTCTAAAAACCTCCGTTCTAAAAAAAATGTTCTTTTCCAAATTGTTTTTTGAAGTTTCAAACATTTCTAGTAAAAACTAGTTTTTTTCTTTTTAGGGAAAGAATTGATTGTAATATGTCTGGATCTATTTTTGGCTGGTTCTAAAACAACAATTGATTCATTATCAGGCATATTCGCTCTCCTCGTTCACCATCCAGATTGGATTAAATTGTTAAAAGATGATCTCGATATGGTTGTTGGTAACAATATGCCAAAAATTGATCACATACCGATGTTACCTCGAATTGAAGCTTTTTTAATTGAAGTAATCTGAATATTTTTGACAAAAGTAAGAAAAAAATATTATCAGTAATATATATCATTTAACTAATTTTTGTCGTAGGCACTCAGAGTATTAGTTCTTGCTCCTTTAGCTCTTCCACACAGAACAACAGAGAATGTTTGGTTGGAAGGTTTTCATATTCCAAAGGTAATAATAGTATCTCAAGCTCATGAAAAATATCAATGTGAAATATCATTTTTCAATATGTTTTATCGTTTTTAGGACACTGTTATTCTCTTCAATTTTCACAGTGCAAATTTTGATGAATCATGTTGGGAAAATGCGGAGGAATTTTATCCGCAACGGTTTCTTAATAAAAGTGGACAATTTTGCCGTAAAATTGAATTTTTTCCATTTGGATTAGGTAACTCAATTTAATTATTTATGAGGCTAGCTGAAAAGAAAACCGACTTTAATTTCAAGCCTCTTATGAACAAATGTTAGCTTATCATGTTGTCAAAAGCCCTTTCCAAAGATCAGCTCAATATAAAATTTTTTAAGGAATCGTCCAAGATTTTTAAGATTAAAAATTTTTTTAATTTTTAAAAAATTTGAATGGGTCCTGAAAAAATTTTTTTTCCAGTCTAATCTTTAGAGAAAACTTTTGAAATATAATAAATTAAGTAGATCGGGCATTAAGGCAATGTAAAGATAAATATCTAAGTAAAAAATAAAAAAATCTGACGAATAGTTTTTGAATGATTGAGTATTTAAAATCAGACTCTTAACATTTAATCTATAGTGTGTCAATATTAGCCAAACACATTCATTTTGAATGATTTCACCGAACCTATTAAAGATAAGAAAACAAAAAACTACACGGAAAAAAATCAGGTACTGCAATAAGACGCAAGCGTGTGAGAGCAACAGGACTTATCCTATGGGAGCAGCCAGATAAAATCTTGTGACAGCAGCAATATTTTTCCTCTAGGAGACACAGAATAAAATGAAAAATTTTAAATAACGTTTACTTTTAACAAGTTTACAATGGACAAAATCGGGAGTGAATTCGGAGTAAATTTTCATTTTTATCACTCAAAGTACGGGAATAAGTAAATTATAAATTATTTTTAATCACTTAAAACAAATTTCATAGATAAATTTTTCTTTTCGTCAGGATTAGAAAATATTTAAATTTTCAAAAAAATTGGAATTTTGACAAAATTTCAAACAAAAAAAATTGTCACTGTGAGTAATTTATAATAATAATTGATTAAGGGGTACAAGAATTTTCTATTATATACGTAATTATCATCAAAAAGTACGATAGTGGAAGAAATTTTTTTTTTTTAATTGAATTTTTAAACGTCATTTAAAATTTTCCATTTTATCATGTCGTTTCCATAGAAAAAATCCTGTTGTTGTAGCAGGGTTTTGTCCTGTTGTACCATTTATTTTTTTCCGTGTTTTATTTATATAAGTCGCTTCTTGTAGACTATGATAAAATTAAAAAAAAATATTCTAACAAAGAGTTTCGTTAATATCTTAATACAAAAAATTGTTATTAACAATATAACTATGAATAAAAGTGAGCTAGCGGTAGAGAAAGGCAGCACTGCAAATAAAAAGGAAAACAAAGGTAAAAACTATGCCATGTCCGATCTAACTTAATTTATGCTTTAAAGGGTCAAGCAGGGTAAAATTGCTTTTTTTAATATCTAATTAAAATTCTATAGGTGTGTAGATATTATTGAAATATTATGATCTTGAAAATTTCAGACTTTTATCTTTTCTCAGTTTTCAGATTGATTAGCCCAAATTGTATGAAAATTTTATGTCATGCAGACAATACAAAGCTTTAATAGACACCATGGACCGATTTTTGGCTTAACAATAGTCAAAAAATTTATTTTGTGTTAATTTTTCCTATAATATTTTGGAGCAAAATTATGATTCTATGATTTTTAAATTTTCATAACTTCTAAACTAATTCCGAATTTTTTTTTAAATTTACGTAAATGTACACCATAGTTAAAAAATAAAAAAAAAAAAAAAAGACCATTCGGCAGTCGAAATGGAAGTAGATTTCCCAAGTTGAATTTTTAAAATTTCTGTTCATTCTTATTTCAGTACAAAAGTTTTTTTTTATCATAAGTGGTTCGGCAGTTATTTCCGAAAACACTTAAAAAATCATGAACTTATGATAACATTTGCTATAATGATTTCATTTTTTGAAATTTACTTGAATTCGACATTCGATCGTCTACCTACAGACCGTAAAAAATTATAAAAAAATTAGGAAAACGGTTGACCTTAAAGACCATCTCTGCAACTTCCCGCTAATTCCATACCTGAGTGCTTAAAATTGCACTCATGATGTTTTTGAGCTCGTCGAGCTCAAAAATAAATTTTATGTGTTATTTTGAGCTCGAAGAGTTAGCTGTTCTACACTGTAAAAAATTTTTCGGACTCGGTGTGGTGTAAATGATTCGGTGTTAAAATTTTTAACACGGACGGTGTGAAAATCACACTAAGTGTAATGTTAAATTTGAACGGTGTGAATCCTAAATTTTACACCACCAAGCGTGTAAATGTATTTCCTGAAAATTTCTCATTAATTAATTTGATTGTTTAGTTTCAGACTTGTACAATATTAAATTATAAATATAAACATGTAGAAATAAATATCTAAAAGTATGTTTTTTTTTTTATATTATGCTATTTTACAGAGTAAAATCATTCCAATGTTAATCTTAACATTATTGGAAAGTCTGCAACAAGAATGTTAATATTCGTCGTTAAAAATTTATCTAATTATACGATGGATCATATGTTAGAGTCTATTGATAAAAATGCGAATGTTTATAGTGTTAAATACATTTATATATATATATATATATATATATATATATATATATATATATATATATATATATATATATATATATATATATATTTTTAAAGACATAAGCTCATCCCGATGTTACACTTATCAAGAATCTTCATTTAAGTACCCACATCATTTTTTCATATATTTATATACATTACATATATGTATACATGAAAAATATATCAAAATGCATGTGAGTACTCAAATGAAAGCTCTTGATGAGTGTAACATCGGGATGAGCTTATATATTTAAAAACGTCAATAGTTAAAAAAGTAAAGTGCAATTTAACAAAAGTTATTATTTAAGAAAGCAAAATTTTATTTATTTATAGTTCACAAGTTACGGCAGTCACATAGTGACTGCAAGGTTACTAGTAATAGTTATTAAATTTTCAAAGTTATAAATAATAACACGGAATAGTGTAAAACAGTAAATTACACCGTGTTAAATTTACACGAGTGAAAATTTTACACGGAGGAAATTTTGCACCGACATTTCACACTTACACGGCGGTGTAAAAGTCCCTGAGTCCAACTTTACACCGAAATTTTTTACAGTGTATGCTTTTGAGCTCTTCGATTTTAATAAACCGATTTTCACGCGGTAGGCAGAATTCAATGCAATTTTTCGAATTCTATTATTAATTTAATTAACTTTTAAACAAAAATTGATCAGACCGAAAATTTTGGATAAATTTAAAAAATTTACTTTTTCCGAATTTTTTCGACAATGATAACTCACGAAGAAATAAACCGATTTTGACGTTTTTAGAGAAGATCGACGTGGTTTTTTGAGCTCGTATAGTTATATCATTACATCAAAAACGATCTAAAAAGAAATATCGGAGTTATGTTAAAAAACACTTGTTCCCAAATTTTTCGTCAACGATATCTCTCGAACCAATCAACCGATTTTCACGTTCTTGGCGGCGATCGACGTGGTTTTTTGAGCTCTAATAATTATTTTATTTTATCTAACACGATCCAAAAAAAAAGGTCGAAGTTATGTAAAAAAAACACTTTTTTTGAAATTTTCCGTTTTCGAAAACTCACGAACGAAACAACACGCACACACACACACACACACACACACACACACACACACACACACACACACACACACACACACACACACACACTCGGGGCAGAAGAGATAGTGCTACCGGGCGCGTCTCCCCGAGCGGATGGGAGAACGCTCGCTGTCCTTGGATGACACTTAATCTCTTAGTTGATGAGGTACAGCGGGTAGGAGCCAAGCAAAATAACCAAACAAAATAAGCTCCCGTGGACAAAACTCCCCTTTAATGGGTTAATCACACTAACTGACCTAGCAAGATGATTGGTTCCTGCTGTAACTCACTGGGAGTGTCCGGAACCTGTATCGTAGTTTCCGACGATGCAGGCCACGGCTGATGTGAGCTTGCTCTGCCGAGGTGAAAGTTGCAGCAGTGGATCAGGAGCCAGCCACTTCGGGCCTTGATCAGGAAGTACGCAGTGAGTGTTAGAGATCGGAATCTTCACCGCTCGAGCGAGTCTAGTCCGTCCGTGTATTCCGGGACTGGCTAAGTGTCGGCTAGGCCTCAGGGAACTGGGGTGGGAGTACTATCTCCGAGGGTACACCCGTTCCTAGTTATGGCAACCCGCTCCACTCCGTACGATGCGCTGGTAAATCAAGAAGTATGAGTAAGTTACAGGAAACAAACAAGAATAAAAACGGGCTTCATGCTCAACAAGCAGTGATTGAAGCAAGCGCTGACATGAAGAGAACGCAAGCGTTGGAGCGCCTTGAGAAGCTGACCATTGAGCTGCAAGAGTTTGTCCAAACTAAGGTCAATATCCACAAGGAGATAAAGACCAAGACAACCGGTGTAGTCAATGCTCTTGGAAGATTCAAGAAACTGGACGAAGAATGGTGCTCATCATTACACCGCACCCCTTGTGCTACATCGGAGAGAAACAGTCAAGTGGTTGTTGAAGAAGCGATGGACACTGGAGCCGAAGGTGACGGAGAATCAGTCGCTGAAGAAGAAAGTGAAACTATCACAACGGCAGAGACTGAATCCTTTGACCAAGACGGCCGCATCCTGAGGAAGTTGAAAAGAAAAATTCGTTCTCCCGAAGGCGGAGCTTTTCATACTCCCAAGAAGCTGAAAGACGTTGGACCTGGTCATCCCATCAAGAAGCAGGAAGTGGTTAAGGATCTTCCACAAAACTCTTGTGAACAGAACAAGAAGCCAGGCTGGGAAAAGGTGCAGTCCAGAAAGGACAAGAAGAAGGAGCGCAAGAAACTGCCCCCAGAAAAACCTCTGGTGCCTCCACCGAAGCCGAACCAGAAGCCAAGAAGAACAGCAACGAGACCGGAGGCACTTATTATCCGTCCAGCGAACAAAGATAAGTATTCTGAAATACTTACACGGATCAAGGCGGACGTTCGCCCAGATCAGGTCCGCAACACAGTCGAGAAGATACGCAGGACTGCGACAGGGAACATTCTCATCACGCTGTCGAAAGGCAGTAGTGATAGAGGTAAAGACCTGCAGAAGACTATCGCGGGAATACTTAAGGAGGACGCAAATGTCATTAGTACAGGACCTGAAGAAGACCTGGAAATTCGCGATATTGACGATACTACAACTAAAGATGACATTCTAACAGCTTTACAAGAGGCAGCTGGAAACGATTGTGGTATAACAGTAGAGGCCATTAAAATTCGTAAGGTCTTACGTAGCAGAACACAAATTGCGTCGGTGACTCTGGTAGCAACGGTAGCGCAGAAAGTGGTAGGAGAACACGGTAAGATTAGGATCGGCTGGACCAATTGTCGTATTAGAACAGTACTAAGACCAGTCCGATGTTATAAATGCTGGCATTTTGGACACCGTGCGGTTCAGTGCACAAGTGAAGTCGACCGCTCCAAACTTTGCATTAAATGTGGAGAAGAGGGACACAAAATCGCCGAATGTAATAAGCCTGCTAAATGCGCACTGTGTGCGGATCAATCCGGTACAGAGAATAACGCCCATCATGCCGGCACAAGCAGATGCCCAGTATACCAAGAGGCACTCAAGAAGATAACTGATAAACGAAAATGAGAATACTGCAGCTAAACATCAACCACTGTGAAGCGGCACATGATTTGCTCATGCAGACAGTACGTGAACAGAAGCTTGACCTTGTGCTTATATCGGAACCGTATAAACACCTCGGCGGCCAACCATGGGAAACTGACTGCACCAAAAAAGCTGTCATATGGTCCTGTCGCAAGCTCCCCTTCCAGAGTGTCGTTAACAATGGCAGCGCCGGCTTTGTAGCAGCATCGGTAGATGGCATCCGCTTTTACAGCTACTACGCACCACCTAGCCTCACTATTGTTGAATTCATGGACTTTCTGGATCGACTGACGGAGGACGCGAAGCAGTACTACCCAGTGGCAATAGCTGGAGACTTCAACGCCTGGGCAGTGGAATGGGGCAGCAAACACACCAACGCTCGAGGTAAAGAACTACTGGAAGCTTTTTCTACGTTAGATGTAGTATTGTTAAACAGCGGCGATGCGCCGACGTACACTAAAGGAGACGCAAGTTCTATTGTGGATCTTACTTTTGTCAGCAGCAGCCTCATCTGAGGAAACTACGACTGGAAGGTGATGGAGATCTACACGGCCAGCGATCACAATGCGATTCTCTGGGAAGTATCAAAGGACCAGAATCCTAGAAGACCGGCTAAGAAACTTGACATCATTGGGTGGAAGGTGAAATCCTTTGACCCAGGTGCTCTAGTAGCTGCCCTAAATAGTGAACCGCTTACTACTGGATCTGCAGAAGAAATGACCAATGACTTGATGAAGAGAGTGACCCAGGCTTGCGACACCTGCATGCCCCGTAAACGGGGCATGAACCAAAGACCTTCGGTGCACTGGTGGAACGAATTCATCAGCTTCCTACGTAAAGAGTGTCTCAAGAAAAGAAGAATATCTCAGCGTGGTTATCGGCGGCCTGACTCAGCGGAACTAGTCGCAGAATACAAGAAAGCTCGTCGACATTTAAACAAAGCCATCAAGGATAGCAAGAAGAACTGCTGGAAAGAGCTAATCAACGAGGTGGACAAAGACTTGTGGGGTAGACCTTACAAGGTAGTCATGGCACACCTGAAATATCAGCCAATGCCGTCTCCTACGTGTCCTCAACTCTTACAGAAGATCGTGACTGCGCTGTTTCCACGACAGCGCGTTTTCAACTATCTGTTGACACAGGACGAACTGAATGATATTCCACCTGTCACGAAAGAAGAACTGATGGAAGCTTGTAACCGCGTCGGGAATAATAAAGCACCGGGATTGGACGGAATCCCTAATATTGCCTTGAAAACATCTATTAAAGCAGCGCTAGCGTTATTCCTCGACGTCTACAACATCTGCTTGAAGGAAGGGATTTTTCCTCGGAAGTGGGAAAAAGCCACCGGAAGAACCGTCATCTTATCGTCCACTCTGCATGCTGGATACAGCCGGTAAGATACTAGAACGTATAATCCACCAAAGGATAGAAGCAGTTGTCGATCCACTCTTGGCAGACAATCAGTACGGATTTCGGAAAGGACGATCAACCCTGGACGCGATCAACCTGGTTGTCGGTATAGCCAAAGACGCAATCGCCGGTACCAGATGGAAGGGGGAAACGAAGAAATATTGCCTGGTGACAACTTTAGACATAAAAAATGCCTTCAACTCAGCCAACTGGGATTGCATCATGCAAGCCCTTCAAGAGATAAACGTACCAGGATACCTACGAAGGATAGTCGCTAGCTACTTCACAGATAGAGTCCTGAGATATGACACGAAGAATGGTCCAAAGGAGTATGATGTTACTGGAGGTGTACCGCAGGGTTCTGTTCTCGGTTCACTTCTCTGGAATGTCATGTACAACGGATTGCTGAGACTGAAACTACCAAGAAACGTCAAACTGGTAGCGTACGCGGACGACGTAGCCGTAGTAATAGTCGCCAAGCATCTTGATGAGATAAAACATATGTTCGCTATCACCTTTGAGCGAATTAACCAGTGGATGGACACAGTAAATTTACAACTGGCTAAACAGAAGACCGAGGCTGTACTTATCACTAGCAGAAAAGTGGTGGAAACGATCAATCTAAACGTCGGAGACCAAGAAATCACATCCCAACCATTCATTCGATATCTGGGAGTGATGCTCGATGCCCGACTTAACTTTAAACAACAAGTTGAACACGTGACCACCAAAGCATCAGCAGTAGTAGCCAACCTAGTACGATTGATGCCCAACATCGGTGGCCCGAAGCAGACAAGGAGGTCATTGCTATCATCAGTAGTTACATCGGTCCTCACATATGGTATATCCATTTGGGCCGACGCACTTGAGATCCAAGAATCATGGAGGAAAGCATGTCCAGTTTACCGACTGAGCGCGCTAAGAGTAGCCAGCGCCTTTCGAACAATATCAGAGGAAGCAGTGTGTGTCATTTCCGGAATTTTGCCGCTCAGAGTCCTAGCTGAGGAAAGACGTAACCTTTACCAACGAAAGAGGACAACCGCACAAAGTGCCGAGGAACTCAGAGCTAAAGAACGGCAGAACAGCATCGCACGATGGCAATCGTAGTGGGACGCCGCGACAACAGGGAGATGGACACACCGTCTCATACCAAGGATTGACGTTTGGCTTAACCGGAATCACGGCGAGGCCAACTACTATCTGACCCAGATGTTGTCAGGACACGGCTGTTTCCGGGAGTACCTTTATCGCTTTAAGCACGATAATTCCCCAGAGTGTCCGTCTTGCCCAAGAGTTGCTGAAAATGCGGAACACGTTTTCTTTGAGTGCCCTCGTTTTAACCCACAGCGTGATGAGTTAGAGAAGATCCTGAACAATAAAATCACACCAGAGTCAATAGTAGAAGAAATGCTGTCATCCGAAGCTGCCTGGAACGCCACAAGCACGTTTACCACCAAAGTGCTTACAGAGCTGCGTTCCATTGAAAGAAAAAGGGCAAATGACAGAAACTAGAAGGAAGGAAAAATAACACCTTAGCCACCAGAAGGAATAGCAGTAGCTAGATCCTCCCCTCACGAAGTAATGCCTGACGGCGGTTTCCATGAGGGATTAGAGGAAAGAAGAAAAGGGGTTTAGGGTTTAGTGGGTAGGGGCGTTAGCGTCGAGTTTTAGTATGACGCTGCGTCGAGTCGCCACATATCCAAGCCGAACAGCTATGCCTGGAATCCGTAAGAAGGATTCCCCCCCCTAAGATAAAAAAACACACACACACACACACACACACACACACACACATACACACACATACAGCCGCATGGACACGACCGTAAAAATAGTCAGGGAAGATTTCTAGAACCTCAAAACGTCGAAATCTGACGATAACTCGATTTTTGCAAAACGAGATAATCTAATAACTTCCCGAATTTTTTAAAATTTTCAATTTTTCTAAGCGGGAAGTTAAAAAATCAAAATATTTTCGGAAATGAATGCAATAACAAATTTGATAAAATAATATTGACCTCATGAAGTGATTTCAGGTCTAAATATACATTCGGCTATGGAAATTGAAGCGTATTAAAAGAGCTTTCAGATGCTATTATCAGAAATTCGATAAGATATCGCATTCAAAAGTTATTTAATGAAGAAAGTAAAAAAATATGAATTTTTAACATTTTGAAAATTTTGACATCCTGTCATTTCTAAACTTTTTGGCCGATTAAGCTCATCTTCGAACTTGACCTTGGTATTTATCGATAGATGAATTGTGTTGAGTTTGGAAAAGATCGGTAATTAATTGAAAACGCTATCGTTGTGACAAGCTACGTTCTATCGTTACATACATACATATTAGTATATTACACACCTAGGGAAGTAAAGTAAGAAATGTCTCAGATCACATGTGATCTGAGGCTTTCTTATTTACTTCCCGTGGTGTGTATACTATTTCTTGCTCGACGAAGGCAGAAAGGAGCCACTTTGTTTAGCGTAGCGGGCCGAAAGTTGACGCTTTCTGCCTGTCGAGCAAAAAATAAACTTTTGAACCATATGTATGTTCTGAATCAGCTCGACAAACTGAGTGGAAAAATGTCAAAATTTTTCGGATGTTTCGTCATGAGTACTAATGCAATAGTTAGATTTCAATGAAATCTACTATAAACTCGGTCCATATAATGTCTATTATACTTATAATCCCGAAATCTGACTAACTCGTGGCACAGTGAAGTTTTCGTGAATTTTCAATTTTCTCAAAAACTGATTTAAATTAAAGTCTGGAATTCGCAGGATCTTAGATTTTAAAAATGACATTTTTACTCTGTTTATCCCCCAATAATCCCTTTACCCCCTTATTATTAATAGAATATTGACAATTTTGTAATTTGTAATTATGCTATTTTATGACAGGAAGAAGAAGATGTTTGGGGGAAAGCTTAGCAAAATCATCAATTTTTTTATTTTTTACACATATACTCCATAATTTCAACTTGGAAATCCCCGAAGGAGAGAAGTTACCGCAATTGGATGGCATCGACGGTTTCACAATATCTCCAAGGCCTTATTTTCTTCATCTAACGCCGCGAATATAAACGAGTTCCATTAAAAAATACAATAAAACTAATATAATAATTTATTTGTAACCTATATGCTATAGTATTTAATTGTAAAAATGATTTAGGAATTTATTTTATCTTTCGACAAGCAAAACTTCATATGGCTTTGGTGATATTGTCAATCCCGATTGTGGATCAGTTTCTGGTAAATCGTTACTGGATACTGGGAGTAATTTATAATTTTTCATTATGCCAGCAAATAATAAAAATATTGCGGATCTGGCTACCGTTTCTCCAGGGCATCTTCGGTGACCTAGAAAAATATAAAATACAATTTTTTATCCAAATATTAATAATATTTTTAATTGCTATCGGAAAAGAATCCATATGTGACCAAACTAAAAAGAAGAAAATAGCTTTTAAATAGTTTAAAATAAGGATAGAGTAATTAAGAAAAAATGCATGTTATGTTAAAAGAACGTGGTGCACTTAATCTCAGCTGCTGTTAACATTAATGTATTGACAGATATATTGATAAAAAGTAGAGTCATTATAAAAATATCTTAAAAAGCACACGATGCTATTTATCCCTAATTCTTATTTTAAACTTATTGAAAATTATTTTTTACTTTTTAGTTTCGTTTTCTATTAAAGCGTGTTTATTAGTTTTTTTTAAATTGTTTTTTCATATATGTTCATATTCATGTATGATCCGAGCAAGATAAGTACATTTAATTATTAATAAATACATGATTTCAAAAGATACGTTTAACTTCACGTCAACGAAAATTAAAATTATTTTTTAGTGAATTCATTATGAAAGTTATATGTGTTTTTAAAATTAAATTTAAGAATGAAATTTATGATGAAATAAACTTTTCTGCATAGAGACTACACATGATCTTAGAAAATATTTATACTGATTTATATGAATTACCCATGATCAGAGTATCTAAATATTCACGATTAGATATGAAATTTTTTAACATATTACAAGTATTTTATTATAATAAAAGTAAATATAATCTCACCACCACCAAACAGAATAAGTTTTTTGCTCGGAGTATAAACATTATCTTGTATGAATCTCTCCGGGTTGAATAAGTGAGGATTTTCAAATAATGTACTATCTGTATGAATACTATATACATTCATTAGAATACAAGCATTTTTTGGTATTTTGTATCCATTAAGATATGTTTCATTTAACGCTCGACGTGGTCCAATTATTGGAGTAACTAATCGAAGTCTTTGAGATTCTGTTATTACAGCTTCCGTAAAAGGCAATCTACAATGAATTATGTATCTATTAATTATATACTATGAACTACTTATACATTAACATGAATTTAATAGTGATAAAAATTTAATTAAATTTTTGGAATTCTTACATTGGTCTATCTGATAATTGAGGAAGATTATTTGTTCCAATGGCAGAGTCTAATTCATTATGAAGTTTTGATTGAACGTCTTGATTGACAGTCATATATAAAAAAAGAAAGTCCAAAGTAACTGTAGTTGTCTGTACTCCAGCAATAAATATATCGATTAATATCATTAATAACTGATCCTCTGAAACCATAAAAATATTCTTCATTTTAGATTATTGTAATTTTAAACAAAATTTAAGAGTTAGTAAAAATGTTATTTTATACCGGTAAAACCTTCTTCGGGTCCATTTTCTTGGTACATTTCAGTCAAAAACATGTCTATCAAGTCGTTTTCACTACCTTTGACGTATGCTTTCTTGTGCTCTTCAATTGTATCCATGAGAAATATTTTTAATTCGTTATTTAAAGTGACTAGTAATTCATAACCAGAAGTCTTAGGAGCAAAGTGTCGAATCCAAGGAAAAATAGACAACATTCCACCAGCAATGTCGAATGCTTTGGCTCGCCTCTCCATGAGATCGAGGAAGTATAGTAATCTGCCGGGAATAAAAAATATCGATGTAATCGGTTGTTTTAGGTAGATTTCACAAAATCTATCTATTGCATTGGTTCTTGTGTCAAAATTCACACAGAATTTCGTTACTATATCAATTATTTAGTCGATTAAGGCTTAAAAATGACGTTGGTTTGGAAGTTTACATATGTATTAGAGTGGTCCAAAAAAAACATTTTTATTTTTTTTTTCAAGTGCTGCTGTCTCAAAAACTTCTCTAAGGTATAAAAAAAATTCTTTCTAAAGCGCAGCTTGATATCTCAATTCTACATGAAGCTCAATGAATTTTTATTTTCCCATTTAAATAACACGTAAAAAAATTTTATTTACGTTTTCATCCGGTAAAACTACGAAAAAATTTTTTTTTGTATTTTTCTTCAATTATTCTTGTAGGAAATTTAATTCTCTACAAAAAATAACTAAGGTAGTTTTTTCGTAATCCTAACAAGTAAAAAGTTATTAAGCTTTAAATACTCGCAATAAACGAAATTTTAATCAGATATGATTTTAGAATCTATGTTGTATCACATTTTCTGTTTCAAAGTATTTGATTATGTAATTTATAATTTTTTTTAAAAACATGGTATACAGTCTGATATGGGTAATTCAGTCTGGACCAGTGACAAAAAATGACAATTTAATATATCGGTTTGTTTATTTGAACCCCATGTAAAATGCACTGAAGGAGATTACCAGACTTTGTAAATACTCTAACCACTGCTTAAAAAAATTAAACTAGATAATTTACTTTTAACACTCTCTTGCGGCCTACATGAAGATATATAGTAAATTAAATTTTTTGTTGATGATTAGTATTTTACCCTAATCTAGATGCATTTTAATAATTATGTCTTATAAGTAATATAAACTAAAATAAGAAGTAACCAAAAAATTAAATCAGTCTCAAAGATTATATTGGTTGTATGTTTATTAGCAATTTCTTTATAGTCAAGCTTATTTACTTAAACATATGTGATGACTCCTGAGATAAGGCAGTTTTACGCACGAACTCTACCTGTTTATTTATCATTTTTTTTTTTTTTTTTAATGATTAAATTTAAGAATAAAAGAATCAATTTACGAAGGACTTTTATTTACGTACTCCTGCAAAGTTTCATGATTTTTCGTTCGGTCAAAAAGCGTCCCAGCATCATGTTCAAAATTTAAATATTCACCTGTCCGACCTGTCCTACATGTTCTTAAATAAAAAAAATTAAATTCAGTATACATCCGGAAGTACTGACTTGCTCTTGATTCAGATTCCGTAATCAAATTCAAGTTCAATTTTAAAAAATCACTGCTCAAAGGAAAAAATATCCAAATTGTAATGAGAAAAATTATTCATAATTCACAGTTAATACTTCACCAAAAGACATGTGTTAATTATATTAGAAACAGTCTAGTTTGATAAATTTTGAAATAAATACACACAGTGAAGATAAAAGCCCCAATAGATGATCATGTACCAGTATATGATCACTCCATGTATTTGTATACCTATATATGTGAATATAGATATACAAATACATGGAGTGATCATATACTGGTACGTGATCATCTATTGGGGCTTTTACCTTACCAAAAAAGTTTTCGAAAAATTGCTTTGAAACTATCGTCGTTCAATTTTTCTTTTGTGCGAGTATTTAAAGCTCAATAAATTTTTATTAGCGTTTTTTAATGTGAAGAGGTTTTTTTGATTGGTAGATTTGATAAGTCGAGATGATGGAGAAGTTAGATACACTAATCACACATAACACTTAACTTTACTTCACACTCGCCTTAATAGTAATTATAATTAGTAATTATTAATTATTAAAAATCCTACATGTCGAACGCGAGACTCGAACACGGTACCCGACGCACGAGGGCCCTATACCATACCGTGACGCTACGCCGATGATGAGCGACCTATTACTTCAAGATACTTATAAGCACAACCAATGTTCGGCTTGCCTAATTTAAAACAAATAAGATTCGAATTGGGCTAGCCTAAGTTCAGAAGTCCAAGTTCGCTCCAAACTAGCAAAACTTAGGTTATCGTTACTTGAAACCAGTTCGGCGTTCCCATGATATATCAGACTCAAGGAATCCATGAAACTTTTCTAATTACGTTAAAATATGGCAAGCCAAACATTTCGTTCTGCCTACCTTGGTTTTTATGAGGTACAACCTAGGCAAGCCTAAGTTAGGCAAGCCAGACTTGCCCCGAATTGGTTCTTCGGCATATGCCTCAATGAAATTTCTAGTCGGGTACATGAGACATCATGTTTATATGTACAATACACAAATACTCTCATAAATACACACTTTTATATGTATAGAACTAAAAGGCTTAACTTGGAAAGACTTGAAGCCAAATATCTTCTCCCACTCCGTTTTAAAGTACTTTGGCAAGAAACGCCGGCAAATACATGGGATTACGCACTCTTACCCGCTGCGCACATTTGCTCCACATGACTATACATATATATATATATATATATATATATATATATATATATATATATATATATATATATATATATATATATAGGGAAAGTGGGTTTCGTAGACCGTCAATCACGCAAAAACTACTGAACATATTGACATGGGACTAGGACCATTCGACGCGGAATGAATTGTAGATGTTTATAGGCTACTTATTTTTCGAATCCCATCAATCCTTCACCATTTTATTTCTATTTAACTTAGATAAACATTTTTCCCGCCCATAAAAACAAAAGACGAGCATTTTTCTTCAATTCATTTGTTTTTTTATCGGAAGGGTATTACGTTTTTTTTTTTTTTTTTTTTTTTTGAAAATTTAGTTCCATCTACTATCGCGTGGGCGGATGCGTGGGCAGATGCATGGGCGGATGCGTGAGTGTAATATATATAAGCGAAATAAGGTTTATTTGACTAAAGTTGACGTCAAAACTACTGAAGCTATCGGGATGGGACTGCTACCATTCGACGCAGAATTTTCCGTAGATGGTTATGGGCTACTTATTTTTTGGATTTCATCAACCATTTGTCATTTTTTTTACGATTTACTTTTACATACATTTTTTCCGATAAGAAAAACAACAGACTCTCATCTTTTATTCATTCGTTTCTAATACGATTTTCTTTTGTTTCTATTACATAACCTTGATATTTGATTGATTTAACGTCATTTAAAAAAAGTTTAAGAACAAGAAGCTTATTATTTTTGGTGAACTAAGTGTCGAAAATTTATGTTTATATGCTGATCGTATGTTTGGTTATGATAATTATCTGAAAATTAATTGGTTTCATGAAATAAAATAGTTAGATATCTATGAAATCTACTGAAAATGTTGTTGTTTATAAACTAGAACTTTTTGAAACATGAAACTTCAACCATATCTATTGAGATTTAATAACATTTACTAAAAATTTCCTTACAGCAAACGTCTCTTTAGCAGCGGGAAAAAAGTAATTGCTAGGTTTCCAAAACTTAACATTACATGTAGTAATTCGGTCAACGGATTAAGAATTTTATATACATATTATTTTTGCTGATTACATAACTTATAAATTGTTCTTATTGCCGGATCGCGGGAATGTATCTGATTAAAATGAATGCATTTTCCAAACACTGGGCATGTGAAAAATAAATTTGGCTACTTATTTAAATAGAATTCGTAAAAAACATGCTAAATTTATTTTCTATAAAATATTGATGTCACTGAGAAAATTTTAAATAACAAAAAAATTCTTTGCAATTGAAGCTAGACAGATTTCAACTTTACTTATGAGACTTGCAGTGACTTTAACTAAAATTTCAATACTCATTTGGAATCTGTACAAATCAAAACAACACTCTAATTAAATTTAAAGTCTAGATCTAAAAATGCAATTTTATAAAGCGCCCAGCGAAGCGGGCGGGTAACAGCTAGTATATATATATATATATATATATATATTAGGGTGCTTTATTTGAGACGACTATTTTTTTTTTCTCACTCCATTGACGAAATATTGTTCTGAACATAGAAAAAAAAATTCTCATCAAGGGATAGTTCTTAATTTCAATTTTAAGTATTCGCTGGATGAATTTAATGTTTTCCCATATAATTAACCCGTTAAAATAATTTTTTTTGCTTAAATTGTCTATAGCATAGCGACATTTCATGATATTCATTTGACCATGGGCAGAAGTTGTAGAGGAATCCTTCCTCTTTAAAAGCTCTGACAGCTTATTTCCAATTTATGAGTTACCTCGCCAGTAAAAAATTGTACATTCGATTTTTGCTCAAAAGTCGTGGTTTTTTGATTTTTTCTCCTAAACTATTGATCTGACACCTAAATTGCAAAGGACCTTTTTTGTAAAAAATTCAATTTTCTATAAGATAGATTGATAGTTGAACCCTTTCAATATATTGCCTCTGAGATAAATTTCATTAATTACAAGAAAACAAAAAATGACACTATTTTATCGTAATTTTTATACTTTTTAATAAAACAACAGTTGATAAAAAAAATTATAACATTGTATATTTTTATAATCAAATATTGTGATATCGTTATAATGCCTAAATTTTTAAAATTTTTAATTGTCTGACAAATATTCTAATAAATATAGTTGTTACATAAAATATATCCAAAATATATGATCATACATAACTCCGGCACACAAAAAAAAGTGGTATGTACTTTGGATTGCACCTACCTATCGAAATGAATATTGACCCACCGAATCCGAATTTCAAGTCCGTTTGACCCGGTAACCCTCCAATTTTGAGCATAATGCAAAAAACCCCAAAAAAATGCATAAAACTGCAGTCACAGCGATGAAAAAATTCTTGTGGACCCGGATCGAGTATGATTTTTATGTATTCCAATTTAATGAAACTAAATCTGAACGTTAATTAGCCTGATGAACCGACCAAATTTGAAATAAAAAACGAAAAACCCAAAAAAATTGCAATAAATCATGAAAAATTGAAGTTATAGAGATAAAAATTTTTTTGGACTCAGATTGAGTATGATTTTCATGTATTTTGTTCCATTGAATTTGAATCTGAAGTTTTCTTGCCCCGTTAACGTTTTAAAATTTAAAAAAATCTCAATAAACCAAAAAAATCGGGAAAATCGCAGCTATAAATATGAGAAAAAATCTATAAAACATGATTAAATATTTTTTTTGTGTTTTTTTACGCATAAAATATAAATTTAGATTCTGAAAATATAAAAAATTTTAATATCTATAAAAAATGACGTATAACTAGAATAAAGAGAACGAATTTCTCGAATTTCAAACTGTTCTTCATTGAAATCGAACTCTTTTGTTCTCAAACGATCTACGCCGTAAATTTTTCTTCCGTTTGTTATTCTCTTTTGTATTTCATGCGTGGAAAAATACAAGAATAGTATTTAATCGTGTTTTACAGGTTTTTTTTTCAAATTTTTAACTGCAATTTTCCCAATTTTTTTGGTTTTTTAAGATTTTTTTAATTTTTAAACGTTAACGGGGCACTGGGCTAATTAACGTTCAGATTTAGTTTCATTAAATTGGAATACATAAAAATCATACTTGATCCGGGTCCACAAGAATTTTTTCATCGCTGTGACTGCAGTTTTATGCATTTTTTTGGGGTTTTTTGCATTATGCTCAAAATTGGAGGGTTACCGGGTCAAATGGACTTGAAATTCGGATTCAGTGGGTCAATATTCATTTCGATAGGTAGGTGCAATCCAAAGTACATACCACTTTTTTTTGTGTGCCGGAGTTATGTATGATCATATATTTTGGATATATTCTATGTAACAACTATATTTATTAGAATATTTGTCAGACAATTAAAAATTTTAAAAATTTAGGCATTATAACGATATCACAATATTTGATTATAAAAATATACAATGTTATAATTTTTTTTATCAACTGTTGTTTTATTAAAAAGTATAAAAATTACGATAAAATAGTGTCATTTATTGTTTTTTTGTAATTAATGAAATTTATCTCAGAGGCAATATATTGAAAGGGTTCAACTATCAATCTATCTTATAGAAAATTGAATTTTTTACAAAAAAGGTCCTTTGCAATTTAGGTGTCAGATCAATAGTTTAGGAGAAAAAATCAAAAAACCACGACTTTTGAGCAAAAATCGAATGTACAATTTTTTACTGGCGAGGTAACTCATAAATTGGAAATAAGCTGTCAGAGCTTTTAAAGAGGAAGGATTCCTCTACAACTTCTGCCCATGGTCAAATGAATATCATGAAATGTCGCTATGCTATAGATAATTTAAGCAAAAAAAATTATTTTAACGGGTTAATTATATGGGAAAACTTTAAATTCATCCAGCGAGTACTTAAAATTGAAATTAAGAACTATCCCTTGGTGAGAATTTTTTTTTTCTATGTTCAGAACAATATTTCGTCAATGGAGTGAGAAAAAAAAATAGTCGTCTCAAATGAAGCACCCTAATATATATATATATATATATATATATATATATATATATGTCGGAGGAATACTGGTTTGGGCATTATTGGAGTCCTTTGGATCATTTTCAGCCATCTTTATTTATTTCACAATAATCAAATATAACACAAACCTTGATTTGAAATATAACGTACACTAACTTGTACAAATGATAGATTTAATTACAAATATTCTACTACGATTGATATAACAGTTAAAGACGTTGGGGAAATAAGACTGAGAACGAATCCGGGGTCAGCAGGATGTATGCGATCTTTACTTGATCAATGTTCAACGAGAACTACTCTTCCAAGTACCCTAAGTACTCATTCACTCAACAATATTTCGACAGCCCTCATTGTCTGTCGATATTTCTAACTATATACTTTTTTACTTCTATCCTGTGACCTCGGCTACGTTTGGTGACCATTGTCACTCCGGACTTAAGCCCATCGTCATAACCATAAAAATATATTCAGCTTAAGTCGTAAATAATATCTAAATATTCTATGCTTTACAATTTTGCTTAAAATTAACAGACAAACTAAAATGTTGGGAATTTCCTATCTCTGGGAAAACCCAGCTCGATATTATCTCCGACACGGCCAACCTGACGATCACACGTCCTCGGGTGCATCTGTAAACATGTCATTACAAGCCGTGTCATTTCATTTTTTTTTTTTTTTTTTTTTTTTTTTTTCATTAACATTTCTTTATTCAGAGGTTCATTCGAGCTACGAAAACTCTCGACTATCAAATCTAACAAACTTAGTTTCTTAAGGATGCCTTTTCAAAATTTCTACGATTTGTCTATCCCAGCGATCATGCAGGCTATATTCATCACCACCCCAGGTATAGACCCTTAGCACACAATGGTCTGCAACTGTATATCGCATACAGCAAAACTGTGTACTACCATAGTTACTCAACTATGTACACCAGTCTTCAAAACCTTTCCTACATTGTCAACCAATGACATATGTAGTACAACTTATAATTTTCTCCTCAGGCCCCCGCTACTTCACCAACTGCCCATCGCGCCCTGACAATCTTGGCAACCAAGATTGATTCAAATCACTCTGGATTCGTAGTTACGACTACAGCTTGGCGCAAGTAGTTTGACCCCCAGAAGCAAAATTTTTCTCATCGCCACCACATCATCTACTGCCCATCACACTCTGGCCAAACCACCATTGATTTGCCATTATGACCTACAGCCTGATGCACGTGGTGCGACTTTAAACAACTACCATTAGTGCTCAGTCTTCCCCCCCGGTGGTTTCTGACTCTGTCTCAGAGTCATTCTGAGAAACTTCCTGTTCATCACCTTCATGATCATCTGGTATATCCAATTCAATAGGAATATGACTTTTCGGCATTTTCCTCAAATTCTCGTGACTATATTTATAAGTCCTATTATTGTCTAATGACTTCAAAGTATACCGATCACCATCGAGAATTTCCGCCACTACAAATGGACCTCTAAACTTAGGATCAAGCTTCGTTTGATTTCTTTCTTCGTTCTTAATTAACACAAAATCTCCTACTTTAAATTGTTCAATTCTAGCTTTATTTTTATCAAATCTATACTTATCGTATTTAGCATTTATTTCTATATTCTCAATAGCTTTTTGCCTTACGTCAGAGATATCTATTTCTTTATCTACCTGGCCAACTACCATTCCAAAAGGTCTGGCTACTTTACCAATTAACAATTCTAAGGGACTCGCATTAGTGACTCGATTGGTAGTGCAATTCATTGCCAGTTGAATTTCATTGACAACTGCCTGCCACGAGTTTCCATTCGTTTCGGCTGCAGTAAACATACTTTTAAGAGTACCCATTACTCTTTCTACCTGACCATTCGCTCGACTAGAACCCGTAGCAATTAAATGTAATTTTGAATTTTGAGATGCACAATACTCCTGAAATTCTTTGCTTGTAAAACATCTGCCTTGATCTGCTATTATGCGAGTCGGAGGACCAAAGAGGGATATAGCATATTTCAAAGCTTTGATGCTATTAACAGTATCTATTTTACGAGTATGGTACAACAAAACGAACTTAGTAAATGCGTCTACTAGAACAATAACATACTCTTTAGAATTGTTTTTCCCACTCAGCTTACCCGTAATGTCCATGTGTACTGTATGCCAAGGAATACTAGTTTTAGGGATAGGATGAAGCTCTGCTTGTACTTTACCCGAACTGGACTTGGAAACCTTACAGGTATAACAATTATCAACAAATTTACGGACATATTTCGCCATTCCTTCAAACCAATAATAATCACAAACTTTATCAAGTGTTTTGTCTGAACCCAAGTGCATAATGGATTCATGCACGTGGTTTATCACCGACCACCGAAAAGTACGAGGGATAATAGGTAAACAAAGTGTTTTACCTCGCCGTTGAATTTTGCGATGGAGTAATCCAGACTGTAATTCATAAGTCTTAGCTACATCGGGTGGCAACTCATCGTTTTCTAATTCTTTCACTATCATACTAATTTCAGAATCGCGACGTTGTTCAACTAAAAGCCAATTATCTGAAATTTCTGCCAGGTTAATATGTTTTTCTACAATTTTGTTTCGATTTGTACCTGGCTGTTTTATGATAGGATTTCGAGAGAAGAAGTCAGCGTGAGCCATACGCTTGCCTTCTCTGTAAACAATATCAAAATTAAAAGTCTGTAAGAAAGCCCACCATCGATGAACCCTTGGTGTTAGATCGGCTTTCTTCCGGGCAGCTTTAACGAATTACAATCCGTTACAACTACAAACGATCGTGCATGTAAATAATGACGGAAGTATTTAACGGCATTAAATACAGCTAACGTTTCCAGTTCATACGAATGATACTTCGATTCAGCTGAGCTAGTCGCTTGACTATAGTACTCTACAACTCGATTAGAACCATCTAACTTTTGCATTAATATGGCGCCATAGCCTTCGGAACTAGCGTCCGTATGCAGTTCAATAGGAAGATTTGGGTTAAAGATCATTAGCACCGGCTCGTTAGTTAATGCTGCGAGTACTTTTCGACGAACGTTTTCATGGACTTCTGTCCATTCAATATCTCTTTTGGTACCTGAGGTTAGTCGATATAAGGGTCTCATTACCTGCGAGAACTTGGGAATAAATTTACGAAAGTAAGAAGAGAGACCGATGAATTGTCTCAACTGAGTCACTGTTTGGGGTGCAGGTAGCATGGTCAATGCTTCTATTTTACGGGAGTTGGGTCGAACCTCTCCAGCGGAAATCTCATATCCTAAGTATTGCACTGAAGTTCTGAGGAACGAACACTTAGAAAAATTGAATGAGAATCCGGCTTTGATAAGAATTTTAATAACTTTTCGGAGTCTTTCTAACACTTCCTCGATTGTTGAGGCAATAACCATGATATCGTCTAGATACACGATAACCCATTGATAAGCGAGATCTCCAAGAGCTTTCATAACAGCTCGTTGAAAAACGGATGGTGCATTTTTCAGACCAAATGGCATGGTCAGATATTCGAACTGGCCATCAGGCGTGACAAACGCCGTTTTCTCAATGGACTCTGGATGGACAGGGATTTGGTGAAACCCGCTGGCCATGTCTAAGCACGTGAAATATTTTGCGTTAGAAAGTCGGGCTATCTGATCAGCAATAAGAGGTAGTGGAAATTTATCGTCAATAGTATTATCATTTAATGAGCGATAATCAACACATAGACGATCTGAACCATCTTTCTTTTTAACCAACAATATAGGGCTGGCAAAAGGTGAACAGCTGGGACGTATAACATTTGCATTTAATAGTTCACCTATTCTTTCTCTTACTACCTGCCTTTCCTTAGCACTAAGACGATACGGTCGCCTTTGTACAGTTACATTAGGGTCAACTAAACGTATTTTAAGTTCCCCAGTATTAACCCGAGTATTTGGAAAACCTTGAATAAAAGAGTCGGTATGTTCCTTTAAAATTGAAATAAGTTTTTCTCTACTATTTTCATTTACATCCGTATCTACATTATTAAAATCAATCTTTCTATCGGACTCGACTTTATCGCATACATTAATCTTTTTACTTTCAAATAGACTAAAACTATCTGCTGAGATATTTATATCAAATCCTTGACCAAGAATTTCACGACCAATCATAATGTCACATTTCAAATAATCATCAGGGATGACATGAAATAAAATCTCTAACGTATGGCCATTAATTACAATTTCAGACCAAATTTGTACAGTACTATTTACACCGACATTTCCAATGCCCTTTAAAATTATTAAATTATTTTTACGTTTACCCGCAAATTTAGCGGCAAAACTTTCTTTAATTAACGAGCATTCAGCTCCCGAATCAAACCAAAATGAAAACGACTCACCACGATGTATTAAGGAACCTGACGGAGCTGCCACTGTGCAGAAATCGATTCGCCGCTCTCTGAAGTCCTTGCTTCCATGATTCTTCGAAGTGCTGCTGGCCGTAGATTGACATTTGGAAGCGATATGTCCAATTTCCCCACACTTGTAGCAGGTAACAGGCTTGTTGTGCGTTGGAACATGTTTAACAGCTACCTGATTGTTTGGTGATGACTCTGGTTTCCTCTGATTTTCCGTCGAGGGACAATTTGTACTCTTGTGCCCCATTTTCCCACATGAATGACACTTAATAGGCGCGGCTGACTTAAATTTCTTGAAATCAGACGGCGGTCGCTCATCTTGGGACGACGCAGGTCTCTTGCGCGTGTAAGAAAAAGCTTTTAACTCTTTCTGCAGTTGACCACGGGACTTGACGTCTGTGGTGAACGCCAAACGTTGAAGACGACTATCAAACTGAGCCGTGTGCGCAAGAACAACTGATACTGCGATTTCTTCCGCAGTTAAATTTTTCCACTTTGACGTGAGTGACGCCAGGAGATGACTCGAGTAAGATGCTAAGCACTCACCGTCTTTTGGACGACTATTTTGCAGATTGATTAGAGTTGCTGCTGATGTTTCCACTCCGGCAAACCTTGCAATAAAAAGATCTTTGAAATCAGTCCAGGTTATCCCAGGGTAACACACTTGAGACAACCAAGTAGACGCAGATCCTTGAAGAGCTTCACTTAGTGCAATAACTAACGAACTACCTTCCAGAGGACGTTCCACTAAACAAATATCCACTGTCACGCACCAAGCACACGAATCCGCGTTTGAATTTTCTGGGTTAAATTTCGGTAGTGAAATACTACGACTCGGTGACACTGGTTTTGCCATAGCCTTTATTAGCTCCACAAGACTTTTGTTTTGCATTTCCAAAAGCAGTTTAAATTGCTCAGAGGAAGATGCAGCAGATGATCCTGATCCCACTTCTGATGTTGGAGGAATACTGGTTTGGGCATTATTGGAGTCCTTTGGATCATTTTCAGCCATCTTTATTTATTTCACAATAATCAAATATAACACAAACCTTGATTTGAAATATAACGTACACTAACTTGTACAAATGATAGATTTAATTACAAATATTCTACTACGATTGATATAACAGTTAAAGACGTTGGGGAAATAAGACCGAGAACGAATCCGGGGTCAGCAGGATGTATGCGATCTTTACTTGATCAATGTTCAACGAGAACTACTCTTCCAAGTACCCTAAGTACTCATTCACTCAACAATATTTCGACAGCCCTCATTGTCTGTCGATATTTCTAACTATATACTTTTTTACTTCTATCCTGTGACCTCGGCTACGTTTGGTGACCATTGTCACTCCGGACTTAAGCCCATCGTCATAACCATAAAAATATATTCAGCTTAAGTCGTAAATAATATCTAAATATTCTATGCTTTACAATTTTGCTTAAAATTAACAGACAAACTAAAATGTTGAGAATTTCCTATCTCTGGGAAAACCCAACTCGATATTATCTCCGACATATATATATATATATATATATATATATATATATATATATATATATATATATATATATATATATATATATATATATTAGGGTGCTTTTTTTTTGCGACTATTTTTTTTCGCTTCCATCCCGAAATTTTGTTGGAAATACACCCAAAAATTCCCTGAAAGTTTGAGACCTTAATATTAATATTAAGTACTCCTACACAGCGTGTGAAGATTTCCCATTTGAATTATACGAGAACTTTCATTTTTTTTTTTAAATTTCTATAGCTCAGTGGCATTTCATAGCATCGCTTTGACCATGGACGGGTTTTTTTCAGAATTAAATGCTCTACAAAAGTGTCCATTGTCGCGAAGTCGTAACACATACTGGCGGGGTAGTACGGACCGCCAAACCGAATTTTTTATAGAATTCTTGTTTTTTCACTCATTATCTCATAAACAACAAGACATACAGAAAAAATGTAAATGATAATTTTGTAGGAAATTCAATTCTCTACAAAAAAGGTCCTCAGCACCAAATCACTAAGATCGATATTTTCTGAGATATTAATCATTGAAGTTTACCTAGCATTGAATTTCCACAAAATGTTGAATCAAATCTTAAAAAATATTGATTTTTTTCTTTTTAGGAGGTACAGGGAGTTCATGCTCAAAATCAGAATATGTTCGTTTCAACCCACTGGAATTTGATGATAGACTACAAAAACTTGCTGGCATCGAATGTTGCGATAATTTCATGCCTAAAACAATTTTTTCAGAATTAAATAAATAAACCCAATCGATTCAAATATTTTTCAAATTTTATATTCAGCTTCTGTTATCCAGAAGCAAAAGATATTCTTTGAATTGAGTTTCCGTCAATTTTCCCCAATAAAAATAAGACAAAATGATATATATGTGTTTTAAATTTATTGGTTACAGAGACTTTAATTTTTTAATAGCGTGGGAATTTTCGACTGCAAAAAAATCGAAAACAAATTTTTTTTTTATTCAAGTCAAAATTTTTGTCAAAATTGAATAAATTTTGATTTATCTCACTTATTCAGATTTACTTGATAGAAATTTTACCAAAAATGATAGACTAATAATTAGAAAAAAAGTTATGAATCTAGAAACAAATTTTAAAATATTGAAAAATTATATAGAATTCAATTTTCAGAAAAATGAGGTTAAGAAAATTAGAATTTTAATGCGAATTAAATTTTACAAGTAAGTAGAAAAATATGAGTCTAAATTATAAGAAATTGTTTTCGATTATTAAAAATGATTGATTGTTGAGCTTGATAATTTATAGTTGTATGTGAGAAGAAACTAACCAATTTCGTCTGTATTATTCTCATTATCTTCATTTGTTATCTCCTGTTCAGTGTCAGATTTATTCTGAAAAGTTTCCACCGGCAAGAAATTAGTAACGGGCGAGTGAAGATTGGTTTTCCCCTTTTGACACTCATTCAGAAATTGTTGCTGCTCTTTTGGCAAATTCTTAACCATTGTGGAATTCGAAATATCGAACAATTTATCTAGTTTTCGGTTAAACTTTTCAACATTCTGTTTTTGTGCTTTCGATTTTTTTTCCCTCTTGTGATGTGTCTTCACTTTTAGATATTCGGCATAAAATTTTTCCAACTTCGTAAGACTGTGCTGAGGACGTATAGTTGGAATCTTGAAACTAGCCCGAATAGTATTAGTATCGTTAATAACACTAGTAGCACTATTTCGAATAGTTAATTTTAAAGACTGATGTTTATACATAAAAAAATTTAGTAAGTCACGATACGAAGGCAGCTTATTATTATTTATTTGGCTTCTTTCAAATCCAATTAAATAATTCCAAGTTTTATTACCAATTTTTTCACTCATTTTAATGATGGTTAAAGTCGACCTAACCTCAAATTTAACAAAGTATACATACAACGGCATCACACTGATCAATGCCCACTAAGCTTTGTTCTTACTCTCGCGGGATTAGTACGCGAAAACAAAGAAAGCGCTGCAATTAAAGGGGAAATTTGTTGAACGCATTCAAGGTCAAGTGAAAGCTCAGTAGTACTACCAGAGCAAGAAAAATAAACCGCAATTAATCAGTATCACAATACACAGCAACAAAGAAACATCCTATATTATTCGTAATGATCATACACAATATATTTTTATCTAGAATTTCATTGAAATTGAATTATTAAATGATAAATTCAAATATTATGGGGTGATTTAAATGAGAAATTTATTTAAAAATAAAAACTTCAGAAAAATACAATTAAAAATTTTTACGTTAAATTTGTAACTTAGTCAATAAGTAATTACTAATTATAATTATGATACGAATAAAAAATCATTATTTTTAAGATTTGATTCAACATTTTGTGGAAATTCAATGCTACGTAAACTTCAATGATTAATATCTCAGAAAATATCGATCTTAGTGATTTGGTGCTGAGGACCTTTTTTGTAGAGAATTGAATTTCCTACAAAATTATCATTAACATTTTTTCTGTATGTCTTGTTGTTTATGAGATAATGAGTGAAAAAACAAGAATTCTATAAAAAATTCGGTTTGGTGGTCCGTACTACCCCGCCAGTATGAGTTACGACTTCGCGACAATGGACACTTTTGTAGAGCATTCAATTCTGAAAAAAACTCGTCCATGGTCAAAGTGATGCTATGAAATGCCACTGAGCTATAGAAATTTAAAAAAAAAAAATGAAAGTTCTCGTATATTTCAAATGGGAAATCTTCACACGCTGTGTAGGAGTACTTAATATTAATATTAAGGGCTCAAACTTTCAGGGAATTTTTTTGGGTGTATTTCCAACAAAATTTCGGGATGGAAACGAAAAAAAAAAAATAGTCGCAAAAAAAAAAGCACCCTAATATATATATCTATATATATATAAGCGAAATACCACTCACTCACTCATCACGAGATCTCCGAAACTATTCGCCCGATTGACTTGAAATTTAGCATAGTTACTCCATTCGTGATGTAGACGCTCACTAAGAACGGATTTTACGCAATTCCTAGCCAAAATGAATTTTTCGTCTACCATCACATATGCCCTCCCCTCCCCTCCCTCTCATTCTTCTCCTCCCCTCCCGTGCCCTATAATCTTTCCCCTTCCCTATATCTCTCTCTTTTTTTGGGAGCGAAATATCATTTTGACCCTCTAATCTAAGAAACCATCAGTGGCACCCGTAAATTATCGAACTCAACCCCCCTACAACCACCCACGCTAATCAACCGTTGCCATGGTTACCGTTGACAGGGTTACCGTTGCTATGGTTACCGTTGCCGTGGTTACCGTTGCCATGGTTACCGTTACCATGGTTGCCGTTACCATGGTTGCCGTTACCATGGTTACCGTTATCATGGTTACCGTTGCTATAATAACTGTCAAAATGATTGATTTTAAATTTTATCGATTGACTGTTGGGACAGTAGGAATTCATAATCATACGTTTTTTAAGAAAGAATAGCTAAATCATTAATAACTGAAATAACTTATATGTATTGGAATAATCATGAAGGATGAACTCGATTATATCATAACACAGATAAATTAAACATAAATATTATCAAGTTGATATTGTTAAATGATTATACTGATTTTAATGATTAAAATTAAAATGGTAAATTGTGTCTGATGCGTCTTCTCTAAAATTTCACAACGATATCGTTAAATTATTATAAAAAACGGTCGATTTAAGATAATTTCTAATAAAATGAGTAATAATAAATATTTTTTAATACCACTTAATTTGTTATGAATTTATTAATAACTAGCTGATACCCGCCCGCTTCGATAGGAATACAATAAATTTTTATGGTGTAACCTAGATGAAAAATATAAACAAAATGGTTAATTTCAAAAAGATAATGAATATAAATTTTGAATTAGAGAAAAGTGATTGTTTGTGATGACCGGTGTTAGCGAGTATTAAATATATGAGAAAAGTATTTTATTATTAACATTTTTTAAAATTAAAAAAATTATTGACATTTTTAAAATTAAATAATACTATGAAGCGGAAAAGAATAGGAGTTACGGATAATTATTACGTGAAGCGTTCCAACATTCACGTAACAGAATAATTGGAGGAGGAAGAGATTGAGAAAGAAATAGGAAGGACCTTCTTAATAAGAGTTTACAGAATATGCGAGAAAAAATTCAGATAGCTCGGACAGGGATTCGAACCCAGAACCTTCCGGTGACATGTCGGCTACTCTACCATTTGACCTATCCGGTCTAGACTAAATGTTTAGGATAACATTATTATAATGGGAACGCATCTCACTACACAGTACGTCATGGGTGATGCGGAAATCTGTCTAATGACAGATTTACTGACTAACTGACCCATTGATTGATTGATTATTAATAATAAAATACTTTTCTCATATATTTAATACTCGCTAACACCGGTTAACATAAACAATCACTTTTCTCTAATTCAAAATTTATATTAATTATCTTTTTGAAATTAATCATTTTGTTTATATTTTTCATCTAGGTTACAACATAAAATTTTATTGTATGCCCAGCGAAGCGGGCGGGTATCAGCTAGTATATATATATATGTGTGTGTGTGTGTGTGTGTGTGTGTGTGTGTGTGTGTGTGTGTGTGTGTGTGTGTGTGTGTGTGTGTGTGTGTGTGTGTGTGTGTGTGTGTGTGAGTATGTAAACCTCTTATAACTTTTGAATGATTGAACCGATTTCATCGCGGTTGGTGCCATTCGAAAGGGCTCCGCTAAACATAGATTTCCTGTCAATTTGAACCGATTCGGACCAATAGTGTTCAGTGAACAGACCCAGCCGCGATGAAGTCGCCCCTGAGGGACTCCCAATTTCACGAACTGCACCTGTCTACCGCTAGTTCCCGCAAAAACTAACCGCCTATGAAAGCTTAGCTTGACTGATCACGCCATGTCTCGGTGGTGTGATTGGCTGATCGCTCCGCTGACATGCGCAATTGGCCTTCTTCCCCAAGTCGACGAGGAAGAAGACGCATTAATATTATTATCTTTTGCTTCCACGCTTTCGCTGCATCAAGTCGCCATTAGTATTTCTTTACTTTCGCTTATTATTAATAAGCCGCATTTCGCTTGTTTAATAATTTAATTTGCTTAAATTAATTGTTATTAATCCGCTTTAGTTTGTTACAGATAAATTGTGTTATTTGTGCAATTAATTCTCCGCTTTTCCAGTGCCGGCAGTGTGTTCAACCACATGTCAACCGGCATCGCTTTATTATTCACACAGTGCTTTATTTATCCGCTTTTATTTAAACAATCGGCAACTTAACATATTAAATATATCTTGTATTTAGTGTAAATAAATTTATAGTGTTAATTTTTAATAATATTTCCGCGTTTTAATTGAGATATCCAGACCAAAACCTGATCCTCCGCTTTCCCGCATTTTCAGCATTTTACAGATAGATTTTGAGAAATTTGGAGAAATCTTTAAAAAAATAGGAAAAAAATTTTTTTCAGAAGTGGTTTTTTTGAGATAACTTTTAAACGGCTCTACGGATCGATTTCAAAAACTAATCAGCTCTTAACCTTAAAAAACCACGCCGATCGCCGCCAATCCGGTCAAAATCGGTTGATTCGTTCGAGAGATATCGTGAACGAAAGAAAACCGAAAAAAGTGTTTTTTCGGAGTTACTCCGAAATTTCTAGTTTGACCAATTAAAACTTAAGGGCGGGGTAAGGGTTTTCACTTTCGAAAAATCGATTTTTTTTTGTTTTATTTTATTGTTTAAAATTTCAAGAATATGTCCTCAAAATTTTAATCCGATCTAAGCAATATTCTTGAAGTTATTGTTTAATTAGTCTCGGGGCCTTTAACGCTCTAACTCTAACAGCTACGGGCGGTTGGGATTGCAGTGCAGCTGTCGAGCAGGTATACAGGTTATTCATTGCTATTGTCCTGATCCCATATCCAGTTTTAGAAATATTTCATTTAGTAAAGCCAGGTAACTAAAACCATATAGATATATTTTATATTTGTATGTTTACTATACACTACATTATTTTAAAAAAAGAAACGAGCTTCAGTTAGTGGTTAGACGTTCGACCGTGCACTTGTAATTTTATTTTTTCAAAAAATTTCCTGAGCAAAAATGCCGAGAGTAAGTAAAATTTCGCGAGAAGACCGTCAAAGTGGAAGGACCTATTTGTGTCGATCAAAAAAAAGATCAAACCCGAATAAAAAAATAAAAGATGAGGCTACCACCAAAAGTGCTTCGGCGAAGAAAATAAAACTAAATACGAGTGCTAGTGTACCGGAAGATGTTGAAAAATATTTTAGAATCATAGATTTTTTGCTTGTGTTTTCAACCATCGCAAGTTTAGTAAAATGTGCTCAGTGTGATGGTTCAATCGAGTTCAAGAGCTGTAAAAAAGGACTTGGCTTCCAAATCCAAGTCAAATGTACAAATTGTGATCCACGTTTTATACCGTCGAGTGAGAAAACTGGTCATCGCTATGAAACCAACACTCGTTTTGCCTTTGTAATGCGTACATTAGGTTTGGGTTTAGCAGGCTGCAATAAATTTTGCGGGCTCATGGACATAGCAAGTAGTTTTCTATCAAAACAATCTTATTTGGATCTCATGAAATCTATTTGCTACAGCATCGAAACGACTGCTGAGAAATTTCTTGTCTCCGCCGCAGACGAAGAAAAACAGCTAACACGTGCAAATTCGGAGTCAGACACTTTGACCGTTTCTGGTGACGGCACGTGGCAGAAGCAAGGCTTTAGCTCTTCCTTTGGCGTCACTTCCTTGATTGGATATTGGTCTGGAAAAGTTATCGATATTTTCGTAAGTAGTTCGCACTACCAGGCTTGCAAATTATGGAGAAATCAATTAAATACTTATGAATTTCAAGATTGGTACGAAGAACATGTTGGAAAAGATGAATGCCAAGCAAATCACACCGGACCATCAGGTAACATGGAAGTAAATGCTGTCATCGAACTGTTTCGCCGATCAGAAGAAAAATACGGAGCGAAAATCAGCAACTATATTGGAGACGGAGATAGTAAAACTTACGGCAATTTAGTAAAAGCTAAACCTTATGGTGAAAATTTTATTATACATAAAAAAGAATGTGTAGGTCACGTGCAAAAAAGAATGGGTAAACGTCTACGTGATCTAGTAAATAAAACTGTTGAACATAAAGTTGTAAAAACCGGAAAAAATGCTGGTAAAACAAGACAAAGTAAATTACTCGGTGGCAAACCCGAGTCGAAATTCTAGTTCTGTTTTAGCGGTAAAAGTGTCCCGAGTCGAAATTCGAGTTCTGTTTTAGCGGTAGAAGTGTCCAAGCCCTTTGAAGGCTGATTTGCGGCCTGAGAATGCGTCTGTTTTGATGGTAGAAGACGGTGCAGGTGAAAAATACCGCTAAAACAGACGTACTTGGTTCTGTTTTGACCGTAAAAAATATCCGAAGAACTATTATTATTATTATTTATTTTTTTTTAATTTTATTTTCATTTTTATTTTATAAACATTTGTTTATAAGAAAATGTATCATTGATCGTGTAGTAATTTAAATAAATAAAATAAACTGATAAACAAATCAAATTAAAAATATAAAAAAATTATTTTTGAGTAGTCCGATAATTACGCTATAAAATTGTCGTGAATCATAAAAGTCGTAATTTCAATAGTTTAAAAGATATAATCATTTAATGATTCAAGTAATGCATTTTTTTATAAACAAATATGTATAAAAATTGAACCATAATAGATATCGAGCATATAAAAAATTTATAATATAAATTAATAAATTGTTTAAAAGATCGTCTTGAATGTCAAAGACCGTATCATCAATAGCTTAGAAGTTATAACAATACATAAGTTAATGAAATAGTTGATCGCTTCAACTTTGATGGGGTAAAGTATTTTAAATTTCAGTAAAAAATAAAGAAACATTTTTTTTTTAACTCTGATGCACATGGCTGAACTTGTAATTTTTTAAAGCTACGGAAAAAAATAAAATGAAAATAGAAATTTGTTTATAAGAAATTGTTTATAAAATAAACAATAAAAAATTCAAGTAAAAACAAAATTCTTTCATAATTATTTTTAGAATTGTAATTGATGATTTAAAAAAAAATGATTTCTTAATAAATAATTTAAATGGTTGATAAATGAAAAAAACAATTATAAAATTTTTTTAAGAAATTTTTTTTTTTAATCATTATTCTACTAAGACAATGAAATGACGAAAAAAAAAATTCTCAAAAATATTCAACTTTTCTATTTGTTTATAACAAATTTTTAAACAATTAATATTAAAAATTCATTAGCCAAGCTACTAAATGCAATATGTTAATACAAAAACAACCGGAATTAAAGATTTCGGAAAAAAATTTTTTTTTATAACATAAGCCGGATATTTCAATTTTTGATAACTTTAAAAAATCATTATAAACAAATGAAAAAACTTTTATAAGCTTTTACAACGGAATCTTGTTCATTATTTATATAACAAGAACTCCTAAAAAAAAAAAAGAGTTATAGACACATTTTTTTAATTTTTATGAGAGATTTTGTGAAAACTCAAGTCTATGAAAAATTTGTTAAATAACAATTAAATAACTTAAACAAAAATCAAGCTAAAAATTTTTTTTTGCGGGGCTATATTCCTTCAAGTGTCTAGATGACACTATAATTTAATCAGATTTTTAAATTAATATTGAATGTTATGAAATAGTATATTACACTACAAGGGCAGAAAGTTTGAGATTCCTGCACTGTGCGCCATGATGCCCGAGGCGAAGCCGAGGGCATCATGGCGCGCAGTTCAGGGCTCTCAAACTTTCTGCCCTTGTGGTGTATACTATTTTTCTTTATTTTCGGCCGAAAGTACGCTGACTTACAAATCAATTAACGTTACAGTTAAATGTTCTTAGTATGTTGTCGATGCCCGCCCGACATTTGCGGCACGAGCGAAGCGAGTGCGGCTGGTCGGGGGCGGGCATCGACTTCATCTAAATAGACAAAAATAATAGTAACTTTTTAAAATTAAATTAATTCAATTGAATAGTCTTATTTTTATTAATTTTTGATTACTCAAATACATTAAAATCATTAATTTTATCAGAATTTTAATTATTTCGAGTAATTTGTCAACTATTTTTAATTAATTATTGTATATTTTCTTTTTCATCACAACTATTACTAGTACATGAACTATAAGAATTATAAAAATTATTAATAATGAATGAAAAAAAATGATTCAATATTATTTGATCTTCCCATTTGACATGTTCGTCAATAAAAATATTAATGAAAATTTATTATTAAGATATTTAATTTTTTGGAGCAAAAGAAAAATTTTCTCAAGACAAGAAAATTTACTTCTGTCAAGAACTTAATTTTTTGGAACAAGAGAGAAATTTTCTCAAAACAAGAAAATTTTCTTGATTTAAATAAATTGTCTTGGATCAAGACACGTATTTCTTGAAGCAAGGGAATTAATTTTGTTGGAATAAGTGAAATTTCTTGTGTCAAGAAAATAATTAGGAAGAAAAATATTTTCTCGGTTCAAGTGAAACTTTCTTTCTGTGTAAATATTTATCTGCAGACTTTTTAGGTAACGTATCTGTTCTTATAATTAGATTAGCTTCCGTATCGAAATTCCTTAAAATTTCCTTTTGATGATCATAACGCATTCATTTTTTAAAATTTTTATTATTTTTCACTCGATATAATTTTTTAGATTATAAATTTCAACACACAACGTCATAAGAACCCACAAAAGCAATTTTAAGGTTAGGCCTGAGTGCACAATAAACCACGTCAGCTCTGGTGAATACTTTTTTTTCGCTGCCTCGTACATCAATTCAGTGCACAACTAGTTTCTTCCAGCGCACTAGAGCAGCACGCATGCGCGCCCCTACCAAAGCATAAATGTCGGTCTTTCTGATTCCCAACAGAAGTAGCAAGTACGTGCTTTCGGCCGTGAATAAAGAAATAGTATATTACACACCTGTGGCAAGAAAATGAGAAATGTCTCAGAACACATATATGTTGCCCGAGGCGAAGCCGAGGTCGACATATATGTGATCTGAGATATTTATTATTTTCCTGCCATAGGTTTGTATACTATTTTTCTGTCCGACAGAGGCGGAAAGCGGCAATTTCGTTTAGCGCAGCGGGCCGAAAGTTGCCACTTTCCGCCTGGAGGGCAGAAAAAATTATTTTGTGTTGCATACTTTGCTTGGTGGCGACGCCTAGGCCCTGAAACGGCCGCGCGAAGCCCAAATTTCAACGTTAAATTAAAATTATAAATAATGGAGCTACAACTCCGGAAGTTGAGACTTATTTTACTAAAATTTTCTACTCTTTTAGGATCTTTTTTCAAATTTCAGATAACTTCAATATTTTTGAAGTAATAGCTACAAAACAAAGACTCCCTTTTTTTCTCTTCGTTTTTTGTTTATAACAAATAAAATTTTTAATGGCAGATAAATTAAAAAATACCACTTTCTCAGAATTAAATTCTGAATCCAACGCACCAATCGCCATATTTTTAAGAGCATTGTAACGATTTTTCGTAGAAAACTCACTTCTCGACTAGACTGTATAGTTTATATGAACTCACTCAAGTCTTTGGATAGAAGTTGGTTGCGTAGTATTGCGGATAGTGTATAAGACTGGCGAGCGTTAGGACTAGGTTCGGAACCCGGGCGTTGCGGTTTTTCGATTATTATTTATATCTAAGGGATTCTTAACTTAGTTAATTAAGATATGGTCGACGAGTACTTACAATAACTATCACGAATGCTGCCTTCATGACTCACAACAACATAAGAAAAAAAAAAAGCTCCACGTCAGTACAATTTTTTGTATTGGAGTCACATTTAATCGTCGCCTTATATATTAATAATTTAATAATAATTATAATTATCTTAATAATAATGTTCAGGTTCTCTATTCGTTTAGTTATTTATTTATTTATTTATAGAAAATATCAAGTATTATTATTATTTCATTAAAAATAAAAAAAAAAGGATCCGAGTGGGATTCGATCCCAAATCGTTAGCCATTTTTAAATATTACCATTATTATTATGGTCAGCATTATAATTATTTAACATCTGGTTTAATGGTAAACACGTCAGAATGGGAAAAAACTCCACAAATTACCGTTAAACCAGACGTACGCTCATAAAGCACTCAATGATGTAACGTCTGGTTTGATGGTAAAATTATCTGAAAGTTAAGTTGGAAAAAAGTGCCGTCAAAACAGAACTCAAATTTCGACTCGGGAAGGAAAGCTCACTGGAAAAGTCATTGATAATTTGAGTCGATACTACGGAGCAGCAATCAGACATAATTGTGATTCTTTAGAAGGAATGAAAAATGCAGTCTGGGCAACGTTCTACCACCAGCAGTCAACAGACGATTACCCTCAACACCATAAGTGCATGAGCGATGAGAACTCGTGGTGTTCGTATCAAAAAGCTTTGGCCACAACAGGAGTGGAAAATTTCAATCACTACACTCCACTTCCACAAGATGTCATAGAAACGATCAAACCGATTTATGAAGATTTGAGTAAAGACGAACTTCTAGCAAGGTGTCTTGGAGGTTTTACTCAAAATGCCAACGAAAGTTTGAACCAGCTGATTTGGAGAATTGCACCGAAAAAATTATCTGGCAGCAGACAAATTGTTAAATTTGCATCTTATGTAGCTGCATGCACATTCAATGAAGGTGCTGGTGCTCTTCTAACTTTTCTGTCTGACATGGACGTCAGTGTCGGCCCAAGCGCTCACGAGTATGCATCATCTACGGACAGCAATCGCATTGATAGGGCCGGGTTCCAAGCTGTGCAGCAGAGCAAAGAAGCCAGAATAAAACGAAGACTTGAAAAAAAAACAGGCTGAAGACATCGACAATACTGAAGGATGTGTGCTGTATGGAGCTGGAATTGATGATTCTGTGTAAGTTTAAAAAAAAATTTTTTTTCTTCACTTTTTTGCTTCATAAACTTTAAACGCGTTTTTCTCAAAACTACTTTTTCAAAGTCCGTGTTCACTGCCATTTGAAAACTACTCGACCGATTCATTTCAAACTTTGTACACATTTTCTTCATATAAAATACCTCCCCCCTACGTTTAGTAAAAATTTTTTTTTTAACATTAAGGGTGTTTCCCACCCACAAAATGGCGGAAATTTTAGTCGAAAATAACGGTTCACACTTTAGATGGCCGCCAAAAATTTTTAAATTAAAAAAAAAATAATCAGAGAACATTGGGGGGAAGATTTGTTTATAATTTAACTAAATTTTTATGGTTTTTCATTTTCAGATAATTTCCGGCCGAGTTACAGTGAACACCGCAAATTGTTTTTTTTTCAAGACGTCCTGGGGGAAGCTCTGTCACGGGCTAATGGTTTAATATTTTTGCATGAAAAATTTACAGAACATAGTCAAAACTATGCTCAATAATGTATAGAAGGTTTGAATAAAATTGCTCAATCGATATTTGAGATAAAAAATCACAAAAAAAGTGTTTTTTTTTTACGCTGAAACCCTTACCCCTCAAAGAGCTCAAAAGCATAGAAAAGGTATCTTTTTGAGCTCGAAGAGATCAAAACAATACACAGATTGTATTTTTGAGCTCGAAGAGCTCATAACAAGCGGCCAGGTATTAACGGAATTAGCGGGAAGTTGCAGAGATGGCCTTTAGGGTCAACCGTTTTCCTAATTTTTTTATTTATTATAATACTTTTTAATATCATACGGTACGGTAATTATAGCGCCTACTTGATTTGTCAATTGAAAAATTGATATATCTTTTAAACTATTAGAGATACGATAAAGGGCAGTCAAGTCTTTTTTATAGAGAATGAATTTTTCTTTTAGATTAATTTTAGATCAAGTTCGTATCTATTGTTTATCAGCTATTAGATGCATTTGTTTATAAAAATTCTGTATTTTTTTTACTTTTTCGTACCTTTTGTGATCTTTAACTTGTTAAATTATGCAGATACAGCAAAAAACCTTATAACAATTTTGTTAAAGGATAAATTACCTAACAAATTATTAATTAATCATATTTTTATTGCTAATTGTTTAAACAATATATCTGTTTTTTCTTTATTCGTATGACACTATGATCGAATTTTCGTAAATTTTTATTTTTTCGTAGTAGTATTTTATTTTTCTGTTCTAAAAATTATGTTTTTAGAATATACTATTCCGGTTTGGAGTGTTATGTGTGATACAATAAGTTCCATCTTTAGAAAAGGTAAACACAGCTTACTGGAATGCATCCAAAAAGACCCAATTTTGAAACTGGAAGTAGAAAAGTTTTATAACTCTCAATCGTCAGTCAGCGAGATAAAAGAAGCTGGAGAGCGAGTTATGCTGAAATTATTTTCAGCTAAAGAAGATACGATTGACCAGTGCAGAATCGAACGCTTCTCAACTGGTGTCACAAACTCTACCGCAGTAAATTTGGCAACTTTACCACCAACAGCTTCTGCTACACAATCTTTAAGAGCTTGCATCAACATTCTTTAAGAGCTTATTATCGAGTGCAGACATGGCTTGGTAATTTTAAAAATCCTGAAGACTAGAGATGGCAGAAAACGGAAACTCTCTTTTTACCGATTACCCAGAACCTTTGGCACCAATAGATTTATTGAAACTGTGTTTGGTGTTCATTTGACTGGAGCTCCGTAGAACATAAATGTATTCTATTTTATTATGTAAAAAATAAAAATTCTTTTTGTGTATATTATACGTTTATATTTGACGTTTTCTTTTTTTTTTTTTTTTTCAAAGGAGAAATTCATGAAGTTATAATAGTTATAAAAAATCACAATTAACAAATTAATAAACTTTTATGAAAATTTATCGCAGGATCTTATGAAGTATATATATCAAAAGGACTCCACGAAGATTAAAATTTATAGGCCAATTATTTATACCTTTCATCCAACTGTTTATGCCAACGAAGATTGGGAAAAAATTTGTTAGTTAACAATTGAATAACTTTTTGAAAAATGGTGATTAAACTTTTTTTTCTGTAGGGCTCGATTCTTTCAAGTGTTAAGAAGATACTAGAATTTTTTCAAATTTTTAAAATCACATTTTATGTTATAAAAAAATTATTTTTATTGCTGAACTCTTTTTAGCGGCGGCGCGCGCATGCCGTAACAGCCGCGCGGAGCCCTATTTTCAACATCAAATTAAAATTATAAATAATGGAGATAGAGTTCTGGGAGTTAGAACTTTTTTATTGGAAATTTCCTCTTCTTTGACGAGCTTTTTTCAAAATTGCTTAAATATTAATATTTTTCGAGTTATTAACAAAAAACGAAATATCATTTTTTTAACTTCCCGCTAACAAAATCGAAGATTTTCAAAAATCGGGAAGTTATTGGTTTACCCCGTTTTTCGAAAATCGAGTTTTCATCAGATCTCGACGTTTTGAGGTCCTAGGAAGCTTCCCTGACTACTCCCGCGAGTTTGTCACTTAGTCTGTATGTGTGTGTGTGTGTGTGTGTTTTTTTTTTCCTTAGGGGGGGGGGAATCCTTTTTACGGATTCTAGGCATAGCTGTTTGGCCTGGATATGTGGCGACCCGACGCTGACGCCCCTACCCACTAAACCCTAAACCCCTTTCTCTTCTATCCTCTGATCCCCCATGGTACCGCCGTAAGGCATTTCTTCGCGGGGGGAGGAATTAGCTGCCGCTCTTCCTTCTGGTGGCTAAGATGTTATTTCTTTCTTCTAGATTCTGTCTTTCGCTCTTTTCCTCTCAATGTATCGCAACTCTGTAAGCACTTTTGTAGCAAAAGTGCTTGTGGCGTTCCAGGCAGCTTCTGACGACAACATTGCTTCTACTATTGATTCTGGTTGGGTTCTCTTTTTCAGAATCTTCTCTAACTCATCGCGCTGTAGGTTGAAACGTGGACACACAAAGAAAACATGCTCCGCATCTTCATTGACCCCTGGACAGGACGGGCACTCTGGGGTATCATCGTGCTTAAAGCGGTGAAGATACTTCCGGTAACATCCGTGTCCTGATAACATCTGCGTTAAATAATAGTTGATCTCACCGTGACTCCGGTTGAACCACACATCAATCCGAGGTATGAGACGGTACGTCCACCGAGCTTTCTCTGCAGAATTCCACTCCTGTTGCCATCTTGCGATGCTGTGTTGCCGTTCTTCCCTTCTAAGTTCTTCAGGGCTCAGTGTGGTTGACCTTTTTCGTTGATATAAGTTCCGTCTTTCCTCAGCTAGGACTCTGAGAGGCAGAGTACCGGAAATAACACACACTGCTTCCTCTGATATTGTGCGGAAGGCGCTAGTTACTTGTAGGGGACTCAGTCGATATACTGGTCCAGCCTTTCTCCATGATTCTTGCGTCTTTAGTGCGTCGGCCCAAATGGATATTCCGTAAGTGAGCACCGATGTGACTACTGATGACAATAATAGCCTCCTGCTCTGCTTTGGGCCTCCGACGTTCGGCATCAGTCGTGCGAGACTAGCCCTCACTACTGACGCTTTGGCACTAACATGTTCCACTTGCTGCTTGAAGTTGAGTCGGGCATCAAGCATCACTCCCAAATATCGGATATAAGGTTGTGATGTGATTTCTTGTTCGCCGACTTTCAGCTTAATGGTCTCAACCACTTTTCTGCTGGTAATAAGCACTGCCTCAGTCTTGTGTTGCGCCAGTTGCAGGATCACTGCGTCCATCCACCGGTTAACGCGCTCAAAAGTGAGATCGAACATATGGTTTATCTCGTCCAGGTATTTGGCAACGATCACTACGGCTACGTCATCTGCATATGCTACGAGTTTGACGTTTCTTGGCAGAGTTAGTCTTAATAGACCGTCATTCATAATATTCCACAGGAGCGGGCCTAGAACTGAACCTTGTGGTACACCTCCAGTAATATCATACTCCCTCGGACCGTTCTTCGTGTCATACTTCAGAACCCTGTTTTCAAAGTAGCTTGCTACGATCTTAAGAAGGTATTCTGGTACATTCTTCTCTTGGAGGGCCTGCATAATGCATTCCCAATTGGCGGAGTTGAAGGCGTTTCTGATGTCTAGAGTCGCCACCAGGCAATACTTCTTCATTCCACCCTTCCATCTGGTTCCTGCGATTGCTTCCTTGGCCGTATCAACAACCAGTTTGATTGCGTCCAGAGTTGATCGTCCTTTCCGAAATCCATACTGATTGCCTGCCAGGAGTGGGTCGACTACTGCTTCAATTCTCTGGTGAATTATGCGTTCAAATATCTTACCCGCTGTATCTAGTGTGTGTGTGTGTGTGTGTGTGTGTGTGTGTGTGTGTGTGTGTGTGTGTGTGTGTGTGTGTGTGTGTGTGTGTGTGTGTGTGTGTGTGTGTGTGTGTGTGTGTGTGTGTGTGTGTGTGTGTGTGTGTGTGTGTGTGTGCGTGTGTGTGTGTGAGTGTGTACGTGTGTACGTGTGTACATACAGTGTTTGTGAAAGAATGTGAACCGCTTATAACTTTTGAACGGCTGATTCGATTTTATCGCGGTTGGTGCCATTTGAAGGGGCTTGGCCAAACTTAGATTTTGAGTAAAATTTGGACCGATTCGGATCAGTTGATTTTGAGAAATCTTAAAAAAACTAAGAAAAAAATTTTTTCAAATGTGGTTTTTTTGGATAACTTTTAAACGGCTTTACCGATCGATTCCAAAAGCCTATCAGCTGTAGACAATAAAAAACTACGTCGATCACCACCAAGCTGGTCGAAATCGGTTGATTCGTTCGAGAGATATCGTGAACGAAAGAAAACCGAAAAAAAGTGTTTTTTCGGGATTACTCCGAAAGTTTTAGTTCGATCAATTAAAACCTGAAAATAACTTATGAGGATAATAAAACTGCGTCGAATGCTGTCAACCGCGTGAAAATCGGTTGATCCGTTCAAAAGTTATTGCGGTTTGAAAGTTCCAAAATTAGTGTTCTATGAAACTTTTATCAGACTTTTAAGTTGGGAGAGTTCAAATGCATAGAAATATTCTCTGAACTCAGTGAGCTCATAATATTACCTAAATTATAATTTGAACTCAAAAATCTCAAAAATGTCATAAGTACAATTTTAAGCGCCCAGGTATGGAATTAGCGGGAAGTTGCAGGGATGACCTTTAGGATGAACTGTTTTTCTAATTTTTTTCATCTTATTTTGTTAATAACAATTGCAATTTTTTACCTGCACCAAAATCCTTCAAAACATTTTTCTAGAGGTGATTCCGAATCAAATGAGCCATCGCTCATATTTTTAGGACCTTTATCTCTATTTTTCACGTTTTTGAACTTGTTGACTAGACTATATGTAAAATTTAAAAATACTAACAATTTTGCATTTCAATCTCATGAGTACTCCTCTCGGCTTTTTCTACCCTGTTTATCAAACACCACCCCTTGGTGATATCAACATAATAAAATTTAAAAGAATATTTTTTGAAAAATAATAAGTAAAAGCTAAATTTATTATAAGAAACCGAAAATCAATTTTGTCCAATATCTCGACGTCAATTAACTATACTAAAATATAATACTCTGTGTTAATAAAGGGTCAGCTAGTAATCTATCCATTATTATCTCCCGTATGTCGCCCAATCGGGTATACTACGGATTTTAGTAGATTTCATAGAAATCTAACTATTGCATTTGTCCTCATGACGGAACATCCGAAAAATTTTGTCATTTTCCCACTCAGTTTGTCGAGTTGATTCAGAAAATACACATGGTTTAAAAGTTTATAAATGTATGTATATGTATATTTCTGTACGTTTCTCATTCAACAACTGCATTAGCAAACTACAATTATGTGTACTTAGCCAGTATCTAGCGGGGCTCATGCGTTTTCCTTCCCCTACGTAACATCTTATAAAATTAGATACATGTAAGATATAATTATTTATATATTTTCTTATATATATGCTTTGATTTTAATTTCAAAACGAAATAATGAACAAAGATATAGAATACCCCATATATTTTCCACAACCACAATATAATAAATTGAATTCAGTAGGTTTAAAAAACCAATACACCATTACCAACAAATAATAAAGTATACATTTATTACAAAATTTTTTTTTAATAAAATAATTAGCTTCAGCTGCTCCAATCAAGAAAACTTGTAGCTAAAAACTATTTTCCAGTATTATAAGTATCTATGTATGGCTTTTGTAAAGTTAATGTTTGCAGTTTTTCATGTACCGAATTTTTATGTAATTTTTCGAAGCGAATAAACTTTTAAAAAAAAATTAGGAAAACGGTTGATCCTGAAGGCCATCCCTGCAACTTCCCGCCAATTCTATATCTAAACGCTTGAAATTGCACTTACGACGTTTTTGAGCTTTTCAAGCTCATAAATACAATTTGTGTATTATTTTGAGCTCTCCGAGCTCAAAAAAATAGCTTTTGAACTCTTCGAGCTCAAAAGTTTAATAGAAGTTTGATAAAACATTATTTTTTTAATTTTCAAATCGCAATAACTTTTGAATGAATGAACCGATTTTCACGCGGTCGGTGGCATTCGACAAAGTTTTTTAAGCTTTATAAAGAATCTTCAAGTTTAAATTGATCAAGCGAAAAATTTTGGAGTAGTTCCGAAAAAACACTTTTTTCGGTTTTTTTTCGTCAATGATAATTCACGAACGAATCAACTGATTTTAACCGGACTGTCGGTGATCGACGTGTTTTTTTATGTTAAAAGCTGATTAGTTTTTGAAATTGATCGGTAAAACCGTTTAAAAGTTATTCCAAAAAACCACTTTTGAAAAAAATTTTTTTTGTAGTTTTTTTGCGATTTCTCAAAATCTACTGGTCCGAATCGTTCCAAGTATATTTAAAATCTAAGTTTGGTCAAGCCCTTTCGAATAACACCAACCGCGATCAAATCGGTCAAGCCGTTAAAAAGTTATAAGAGGTTTACATACATCCACACACACACACACACACACACACACACACTATCATCAGTTGTCACATCGGTGCTCACATATGGAATATCCATTTGGGCAGACGCGCTGAAGTTGCAAGAATCATGGAGAAAAGCTGGATCAGTATATCGACTGAGCGCTGTAAGACTAGCCAGTGCATTCCGCACGATATCAGAAGTAGCAGTGTATGTCATTTCCGGAACTCTGCCGCTTAGAGTTCTAGCTGAGGAAAGACGGAACCTTTACCAACGAAAGAGGTCAACCACACTAAGTGCCGAGGAACTCAGAGCTGAAGAACGGCAGAACAGCATCGCACGATGGCAATCGCAGTGGGACGCCGCGACAACAGGAAGATGGACACACCGTCTCATACCGAAAATTGACATTTGGATAAACCGGAGTCATGGCGAGGTCAATTACTATCTGACGCAGATGTTGTCAGGACATGGATGTTTTCGGACGTATCTTCACCGCTTCAAGCATGATGATTCACCGGAGTGCCCGTCCTGCCCAGGAATCAATGAAGACGCGGAGCACGTTTTCTTTGAGTGCCCACGATTTTACCTACAGCGCGATGAGCTGGAGATGATCCTGAAGAAGAAAATCCAACCAGAGACAATAGTAGAAGCAATGCTGTCATCAGAGGCTGCCTGGAACGCCGCAAACACGTTTGCAACAGAAGTCCTTATAGACTTGCGTTCCATCGAAAGAAAAAGAGCAAATGACAACAACTAGAAGAAAGGTAAAATAATACCTAATTACCAGAAGGAAGAGCAGTCGCTATATCCTCCCCCCACGAAGTAATGCCTAACGGCGGTTTCCATGAGGGATTAGAGGAAAGAGGAAAGGGGTTTAGGGTTTAGTGGGTAGGGGCGTTAGCGTCGAGTTTTAGTATGACGCTGCGTCGAGTCGCCACATATCCAGGCCAAACAGCTACGCCTAGAATCCGTAAAAAGGATTCCCCCCCCCTAAGGGAAAAAAAAAAACACACACACACACACACACACACACATACCGGAACTACAAGACGCGGCCAAGTCACTCAAAACAGGAAAGGCACCTGGACCTGATGGCATCCCAGCAGCGGTGATCAAGATTGTAGCCCTGGAATACCCAGACATACTCCTGAACACCTAAAACGCATGATTGGCAACTGGCACGTTCCCCGCGGTCTGGAAGCGGCAGAGATTGGTTCTCTTAGACAAAGGAAAAGGAACCCCCGTAACACCTTCGTCGTTTAGACCACTCTGTATGCTAGACATTGCTGGAAAACTGCTCGAGAAGCTCATACAAGGGAGACCTCGCAACGACATCGACCGTGCTGGAGGTTTTGCCACCAACCAAAATGGCTTCCGGAAAGGTCGTTCGACAGTCGGAGCGATCGAGAAAGTTATAAAGACAGTAACACAAGCATGGTCTGGTAGCCTCAAAGCTCGTAAAGTATGTCTCCTCCTCACGGTAGATGTCAAAAACGCATTTAACAGCGCAAATTAGAGAGACATTTTAGATACTCTGGAGCACAAGTTTGACGCGGAGCCAGAGAATCTGGCACTAGTCGACAACTACCTGGACGAAAGAAAGCTAATAGCGGAAACTACGGAAAGCCCACAAGAATACGCCATAACGGCTGGCGTACCGCAAGGCTCAATAATGGGGCCCGATCTATGGAATGCGGACTACGACGAGCTTCTTGAAATCTCGTTACCAAAGCAAGTAGAGCTAATGGGCTTCGCAGACGACGTTGCGGCCACGATAGTAGTAGACAGCGTAGAAGAGGCCGAATTACTGATCCGGGAAACCATTGTCGCCGTCGAGACCTGGCTTGATAAACACCACCTGAAACTCGCCAAGCATAAAACCGAGATGGTTGTTCTGACACGTCAAAAATGGTTCCCAAAACCATTCGCTGTGGGCATGGAAGAAACAACACTGACGTCAACAAGGGCCCTGCGCTATCTAAGGGTAATGATAGACGAGAAACTATCTTTCCGCGAACACCTTGACAATGCATGCAAGAAAGCCAGCAAGACGGTATCTAGCCTAGTAAGAATCATGACTAACACTATGGTACCAAGAACCAAAAAGAGAAGAGTTCTTCTAGAAGTAGTCCACTCGGTACTGCTTTATGGAGTAGAAATATGGGCAGACATATTGAAACAGAAGACCTACCGACGAAAAATAGCGGCAGTGCAGCGGCGAGGCGCTCTCAGGGTTGCCTGCGCCTATCGAACGGTTTCCGAGGCGGCTATATTGGTCATTGCGGGAGCCGCACCCATCGACCTACTCGCGTTTGAGAGAGCGAAACTCTATGACGCTAAAAACAGTGACGAAAACATGAAGGACGCAAGAAAGAGGATAAAGGCGGAAACGCAACAAGAGTGGCAGGACCGATGGACATCGGGAGAGATGGACAGATGCACGGCACGCCTGATCCCAAACATCAACGTCTGGCTTTCTCGGGAATACGGAGAAACGGACTTTTTCTTGACCCAGCTATTGACGGGACATGGGCAGTTCAATGCCTATCTTTTTAAGATGGGACTGCACAGCACACCAACGTGCAAATACTGCCCAGACAAAATTGACAACGTCGAGCACACGCTTTTGAGTGTGACCGGTGGAAGGACTACAAAAGCAGTACTGATGAAACTATTGGCACCACGCTCTCCCCTGAGAGCTTAGTAACCTGCATGATCAAAAAATAAGATAACTGGTCAGCTGTCGCAGCCTATGCACAGCGTTTTTTAAAGGAAAAAATCGCAGAAAGAAACTAGTAAGACCCAAATTTTGGCTCAAAATATTCATTAATATTTGCAAAGTATATTCTAAAATAATTGTAAGTGATGGAATAAAAAAAAAAGTACCTTTTTTCTTCATGGATCCTTTTCCCAGTCACAAGACTCCAAATTCCATTAATAATTACTGGCGCTATTATAGGCTTGATGTGTAACGGTCTCGTATTCTGGAGCTTTAATTTATCGAATATTATTTCTAATTCATCATTCAACTTCTTTGACATTTCATTTCGACTGAACCCCAAATTTCGGAGCGAACGTACTAACCATCCCCGCATTTTTTTCCATTCAGAACCATCCGCCATGGTAATACCTAAATTTAATGAAAAATTCTTTTATCATAAGTATTTTATATTATTATTGAAAATATAAAAAAAAGTTATCATTTTCTGAATTTTTTTTTTTTATATAGATACATACAAACCTTTTTTTAGACCCATATTTCTAATTTTTACGAATTCATTCCAAGGACGTGCATCATAATTTTCATCACGTAAAATTTTTTGTATAGATTCTAATCCACAAACTACAATTATATTTGAACTACCTAGACGTATGTTGATTACATCACTATTATATGTTTTGCTTAGTTTTAAAAAGGCGATATGTTGTCCACCGAATTTTTTACTTAATTTTCTTAGTAACTTTAAATTTCCAAAAATCGGCCATGGATAGGGACCTACAAATGTTAAAATTAAATTGATATATGTTATGAGCTGGTAATAATTGTTGAAAATTGGCAAGATGAAATTATGAATTCATAGATATTTATTATCATAAATCGTGTCTTATAATAATTTTTGTGGTCGCAAACCTAACATAGCCCGGGAAAAACGGATTGGATCTGGCCATATATAAACAGATCTGGCGAGATCTTTAAATTGTCTCTATCTGACGAGATCTGGCCAGATATAATCAGATCTGACCAGATTGTTAAATTGTCCGGGTAAAAAAGACTATATATACTCATACATAATTATATACGAAAAATGGCCCTATATAATTATATAAAATTATTTCCGTAAAAAAAAAAAAAAAAAAAAACGGCGAGTGCAGGAATCGAACCAGGGACCCGACGCTTGAAAGACTTATTCATTACCTGTTTACCTACGAGGCTTACTTGAAGAGTAGAGTTTGTAAAAACTACAAGTAATGTGAATCGTGTTCATGATCGATGCGTAATGAACAAAGTTTTTTATCAAATTTGCAAATTATTAATTATCAATATACGCTGATGGAAAGATTTATTAACTATTAACAAATTAATTTATTCAAAGACAATTATTTAATTTATTAAATTCTATTAAATATTTTTTAACATTTAATAAATATTTATTTGGGAGGAAAGTATATTTATTAAAATAGTTTATAAGTTTTTATTAATAGTTCACAAATATAGTTATATCTGGCCAGATATAATAAAATCTTTTTATGTCTGATGTATTTTTCCACTCAGATATAGTTATATCTGTTTAGATCTGATCAGATATGACTTGATCTGATCATGTTTGATGTATTTTTCCACTCAGATATAGTTATATCTGTTTAGATCTGATCAGATATGACTAGATCTGATTATGTCTCCAATCCCATATCTGATCAGATATAAATAGATATGACCAGATATAATTAGATCTGACCAGATAAAATTATATCTGGTGAGATCTAAACCTTTTTCCCCGGGAGTTTAATATACCAATACTCCAGCTTATCCCACTGACAAATTGTAAATTTTCAAAAATTTGAGGTTATTAATTACTGTTTAAGAAACTACTTTTATATTTCTACGATGACGTTTGAATATTTGCGTTATATGTTTCTTTTTAATTACCACAAAAATATTGTTCAAATTGATGAAAGAAGAACGCTACCCTATCAAAAAAATCTATGTAGGTTTGGATGGAGATTCATCTACATAAGTATATATACAGATCCATGTAGGAGATATGGAATCCATAAGATTTAAAGTAAGAATGTACGGATTTACATTGGTATCCCTATAGGAAACTGTGGGAATCCATGTTCTCACAGTTTCCTATGGAGATTTCCGATGAGACTATTCATGTACCCATACCTTCCTAAGAGGATTTTCATTTAGGTAATACCCATGTACCTACAGTTTCGTGTATGAATTTCTATAAAAATCCATACATTTCTATTGAACCTTATGAATTCCTACATGAATCCATACTTTCTCATAGAGATTTCCGTAGATTTCCATACAAACGTATATGGATAATTTTGATAGGGTAATAAAGTTTAATTTCGTTATACTACTATTTAACAATGCCTACTTGCGATCTTTTACTTTCTTTTTAAGATAACACAGGAAAAAGTATTTTTGAAACTGGGATTTTATTAATCGATAACCGATCAGTGTACCATAAATAACACTATAGATATTTTTATAAAAAAGTGAACGATCTACAAAAAAGGTCTCTTATTATTTTTTTCTAAGTCTACTAATTCAAAAGTTACTTAAAGGTGAAGTTTAAATAATGGTAAATTTCACGGTTCTTTAATTTTCACTACTACACAACAGCTTAAAATTAAAAAAATGTTAGATTTCATAAAGCGCGTGTTATCTTCTTTAACGAACTATCGGCATTTTCTGTAATCCTTAAGTTAATAACTTAAGTAGTTTTTCATTACTTTCCTGTTAGAGCAAGTATATTTCCAACGTACATCTTTATATATAAAAATGAAACCCGTTTTCCTTAGTCACGGCATCACGCGTGAATGGCTGGACCGATTTCACTAATTCTTTTTTTGTTGTATTTGTTATTATTAAGAGAAGGTTCTTACGAAAAAAATATTAAGAAAATCTCTCAGAAATATTGAAAAATATACATTTAATTTTGCATATTTAAAAAGACGCGCGTAACGAATGTCAATGTCATTGACAGCCATAGACTATATTGAAAGAAATCTTTGCTAACGCCATCTAGCACGCTCCGATAGAAGAAGCAGGTCAGAATATAGTTTCGGCTATAGTACAGTTACATACTCAGCCTATATTTCAGAAAAAAAGTTAATATGGCTGACCAAAACATAAAAAATGGATCAAACTGCCAGCCGAAATAAATTAATTTTAATTAAGTAAAAAAATTTTGCGCTTCGATTTTTATCCTTAGCTATCCGGAAAAGTCTGATGAACAGTTTAAAAAAAAAATTGAGTGAAAAAATGAAATTTCTCAAAAGTTATAAGGTTTACCCCTCCATGCGAACTTAAAACAATGACACCCATATACCATGAAAAATCAGGTTTTTTTGTATTATTATTATTTAATGGCTATAAATAATTATAAAAAATTATTTAAACTGTTCAGTAATCATTTTTCTTAGCAACAAAGCGTGTTTTATATCATTTCTTTACGTATAAACAATTTAAAAGGCGCTTAAGGCATGCAATATAGGTAGGCGCACCTAAGTGTGGTATGAGTATATGAGTTTGATTTCATAACGCATTATACAAACTTCGCATAACCTATTTAGTAATCTGTGGTAGTACATTGGCTTTATAAAAAAAATCTGTGGTAATCTGTGATAGTGATGTGCCAACTCGGAAAAAATATTACTCGATTTAACTCGAGTGAAATCCAATCATTTATTTAAGTATTTAAAATAATATTTACTATAAATTAAACTATTTTTATAATCAGTAATCACAATATTTTCAAGAAAATAAGATAATTAGTATCTATTGTATCTATAGATTATTAATAACTAATAAAATTATTAATTTTGAGTGTAAATCGCACGATCAGTTAATTAAGTGACTTACATAACCTCTAAAATACTCAACACGTGTCACGAGTTCCCGCAAACAACGGCTATTGAGTTGTAAGTATAAATTATTTTTTACGTTTATTATAAAATCAAAAATTATTATTTCTTATTTATAACGAAAATATTGTTGGGAATGGTGAAAAACGAATTCGGTGAAAGTTAGATTTTTATTACAATTGGGAAATTTTTTTTTGTGTTTACTTATAAGAGCTCTAACTTCGACAGAATTTTTTTTTTTCACTATTTCTAACAATATGTATTTTCGATATAATTAAGAAACATAAAATTTTTCGCTTTCGTGAAACTATCTAATTTTTACATGTATATTTAATGTAATCAAAGATAAAATAAATGATTAATATAATAATTAAATAATTCAATCAGTTTTATTCATGTGTGTTTTGTATTGTACAGTGAACAATACCAACAAAACGCAAAGGGGCCAATTTGAGCCGTGATACAAATAAATCTAGAAGCATTCGAAATAGAAGAGCCCAAAGAACCGAAGAACAAGTTCAGGAAGAAAATACTGGAGTGCGTGTGAGAATGGCGCAATTGCATCAAGAACAATCAGACGATACACGAGCTGAATGCAATGAAGTCATGAGATTAGAACAACGACAATCACACCATCAAGTTTGTTTGTATTAGCTAAAGACGGGCTAACAAAAAATATTGTTCACGCTGCAGCATTAACCCGTCAGCACTCACGTTATGAGCATTTTGCTCACGCAACAACATCCGACTTATAGAGCGGCGTTGTAGTGCAAGTGAGACATTAAAATTCACGTGAGTTCTGACGGGTTAAGAGATTAATATTATGTAATTAATTATATAAATAATTATTACTTTTAATAAATTAAAACAATTAATGTTTGTTGTTTTGTTATTTTTAAACAACATTCCCTCATCGTTCACAGCGCTCCAGGCCTTTTTCACTCATATTCCACATCCTTGTACACTTCCAATAAGTTAGTAATTTTTTTTCGACACTAGAAATTCTCTAGAAATTATTCACATGGCAAAACAACGTTTGCCGGGTCAGCTAGTCAATGATAGAAATCTGTTTTTTTTTTTTTTTTTTTTTTTTTATCGACTTCTAACGATTATGAATATTATGAGTAAAATATTTCTTTTACACACAGTGTCATTTATGTACAATTAACATATTTCCATGAAAATAAAATATTCTTTCACTCATCTTGAACCGTATTTTCATGTTAATGGAAGAAAAAAAAAGTGCACGTTTTTTTAGACGATATCTTCAAAAAGAATTATCTGATTGACACAGATCATGACATTCTTAAAAATATATTAGAAGTTGAAACTGATTACTTTTCAATGTTAACCAATCGAGATGTCCCACAAATATTAAAAGAGCGGAAATAGATGATCGGAATATAAAAATTGTCGATTGCAAATAACGCACACTTTGACTAAAATACAGGAAGAACCGGGGGCGATTCTCGGCAGCGCTGAATTCTATTCAACAGTAATAAAATTCTATGTCATTAAAAAATTGTTAAAAACAATCAAATTCTATTGTAAAATTGAAAAAAAAAAAAAACCATAATAATTTTGTTTTCAATTAAATTTTTCATAAGTTTATTTTTTACATCTATCCAATTTTGCATTTTATCTCAATTTATTCTAAATAATTAATGAGATCTTGATAAATATCATAAACAAAAAATTATAATTTTCTTGAATTTCCTGATAAAAAAAAACTGCTATTGGATCAATGTAAATAATAATTGTACAAAACTACGATGATGTTGCATGATCTTTTGAATTTAATAATAATCTCAGTTAAATGATTAAGAATGTAGTTTTTTAAAGCAATGAGTAATAACTGTGACATATATTAAATTGAAGCATGTCGACCGCGCGAGAAAAATTGAGACTTAATAAGCATTCCTCTTATCAAATACAATATTGAACTATAAAGATGTATGCTAGTCACTCGTGTTCTCTAGAGTTGGCTATTATCCATATCACTCAACTTGAAACTGATTACTTAATAATTATAGTATACCTGGAGGTGCATCTTTTGATTTTGCAAAATATATTGCTGCTAATATTGTAATCAAACATATAACAATAACACATAGTACATTTGATAACATTTGTAAAAACATCTTAATAACTTTTTTTTACAACAAAAATTTAACCATGAGAATACTTAAGATAACTTAGTAGAACTAGCGTTAAAATACAATCAGCGTTAGTTATTCTTCGTCTTCTTTCCAATCTTCTTATCCCTCTCTACTTTTCTATCCCTACCTATTTCTTCGAATTCCCATGTTTACTTTTTATACTCTTAATCACTAATCAGAACAGTATTTTATATAGATCATATAGATAATTCCATTTTTTCTTATTTCCATTAGTGTTATATTTCTTCGTCGCTAACAAAAAAAAATAAAATGCCATTCGGCCTCACCCGAAATGGAAGGTAGATTTCATTTGATATAAAATTCTCTTTATTTTCGCTATTATAATTCGTTGAAAACCAAATTTTTAAATTAATTACAATAAAGAAGTTCTGCAAAAGTTTTCTTAGTGTATTTACTATTTGGATAATTATCTTGGACTAGTTCGAAGTTCGACTTGAATAGTTCGACTTGATCTTGAAAATTGTCCAAAAAATAATTATGTTGATTTTCATTAGAATCCGTTGAGAATTGTGGATGCTAGTCTAGTGACAATCCCGACTAGAATTTTAGTGAGGCATGCCGAAAAATCAGTTCGGGGCGAAGTTGGCTTTCCGAACTTAGGCTAGCCCAATTCGGATCTTATTTCTTTTAAATTAGGTAAGCCGAACATTGGTATGCCAAAAGAATTCCACATTCGATGTAATCTCGTAATAGTTTGGCACTGTCTAAGTTCGGCATATCATGGATTGCCTAATTATTACGAAATAACGGTAACCAAAGGTTTACCGAAGTTTGGTTCACCAAGCTCGGGCTCATTTAGGCAAACCTGTGGCAATGCCCAAGTTCGATATGTCATGAATTGCCAAACTGGTATGAAATAACGATAACCAAAGGATTACCGAAGTTTGATTCTGGGTTCGAATTAATACTCATTAATACTAATTAATACCAATTAATACTCATTACAGTAATTATGCCAAACTGTTATGAAATAACGGTAACTAAAGAGGCTTATCAAAGTTCGATTCACCAAGCTCGGGCCCATTTAGGCAAACCTGTGGCAATGCCCAAGTTCGATGTGTCATGAATTGCCAAACTGGTATGAAATAACGGTAACCAAAGGATTACCGAAGTTTGATTCTCCGAGCTCGGGCTCATTTAGGCAAAACTGTGGCAGTGCCTAAATTCGGTATGCCATGAATTGCCATACTGGTACGAAATAACGGTAACCAAAAGCTTACCGAACAGTAACTAAAGGCATTCTGAAGCTTGGTCTATCAAAATCGAACTTGACTAGGTAAGTCTGTGGCAAATCCTCACTTAGATATAATATCGGAATTCCTAACTCGACCGTTGCAACGGTAACCGAATGTTTGCCGAAGTGTCGGGCTTATAAGTATCTTGAGGCAAAAGGTCGCTCATCATCGGCGTAGCGTCGCGGTATGGTATAGGGCTCTCGTGTGTCGGGTACAGTGTTCGAGTCTCGCGTTCGACATGTAAAATTTTTAGTAATTAATAATTATTAATTATAATTATTCTTAAGGCGAGTGTGAGGTAAATTTAAGTGTTGTGTGTGACTAATGTATCTAACTCCATCATCTCCTTCCCCCTTGACTCATAGAATCGACCAATCAAAAAAAACTTCTTCATAGTAAGAAAAACCCTAAAAAGCGAAAAAAAAAAATACCGAAAATATAAAAAAAATAATACTAAATAAAAAAAAAAAAAAAAATTTTTATTTACTTAATATTTAAAAAATTTCGTCCTAAAGTCGATATTTATATTTAAAATTTTAAAAGTAAATTGAAAAAAATAAGCATTCATTATTATTAATTTTTGCTTTATAATAAAAATTAGAAAAATGGTTGACCCTGAAGGCCATCCCTGCAACTTCCCGCTGATTCCATACTTAGACGCTTAAAATTGCACCAATGACGTTTTTGAGCTCTTCGAGCATAAAAATACAATGTATGAGTTATTTTGAGCTCTCCAAGCTCAAAGAGATTGCATTCCTATGCTTTTGAGCTCTTCGAGCTCAAAAGTCTGATAGAGATTTGATAAGACACTATTTTTTGAATTTTTAAACCGCAATAACTTTTGAATGAATAAACCGATTTTCACGCGATTGGCAGCATTCGACGCAGTTTTTTAAGCCTCACAAAGAATCTTAAATTTTGAATTGATCGCGCTAGAAATTTCGGAGTTATTCCGAAAAAACACTTTTTTCGTTTTTCTTTCGTTCACGATATCTCTCGAACGAATCAACCGATTTTGACCGGACTGGTGGCGATCGACGTAGTTTTTTGAGGTTAAGAGCTGATTAGTTTTTGAAATTGAACACGGAAAGAAATACATTGCGGATATCACTATGTCACTATGGGTGTGAACACTATACTGTATGATTTAGAAGATTTTGATTCGATATAAAAATCGTCAGCATAGATGATTTGGCTATGGTGGGAATAGTAACATCAACAATAGTTATAGCTGATACGCCAATGTCACTATGGGCGTCAGACCCATAGTGACTGGCGACATTTACGATGCTCCTGGCAGAACAGTCTATCCGTTATTGTTATATCTCTTATGCTGATATTAGAGTAGTAACAAAATTAGTTTAATTAATTGAATGGGTTATGCACTGATAGAAGGATTTATTAACTGTTAATAATTTAATTTATTTGAAGACAATTATTTAATTTATTAAATTTTAATAAATATTTTTTAACATTAAATAAATATCTATTTGGGTGGAAAGTACATTTGTTAATAGTTAATAAGTATTTATTAATAGTTAAGAAATATTTATTAACAATTAGTAAATATTTTGTAGAGTGAATTTGTTTCGCTTGCAATTTGCAATGTCATATGATATAAAGAAAAGATGGCTTACAAATAAAAATCATCTTTATAAATTATTTGCATTAATTGTATTACATTATAATAACATTTATTATAAAATACCAAATTCTATCACAGCTCATAATTATCTTTTATATTTTTAAATATTAAAAACGTTAATTTATTTAGTGAATTTAATTATTATCATGTATTCCAGCTATAGGGTTATAAAAAGTGTCAAAAGGAAATTGCTATTTTTACTTGTTATTTTAAATAAATAATCGTTAACAGTTAACAAATGTTCATTAACCATTAATAAATATTTTTAACAGTTAATAAATTGTACTAAACAAATTACTTATTAACTGTTAATAAATATTTGTTACCTGTTAACAAATATTTATTAACATTTAATAAATAATTTATAAACTGTTAATAAATATTCATTAAATCCTATGATGTTAAAAAATCATTTATTAACAGTAAATAAAGCTTATTAAATATAAACAAATCCTTCTATCAGTGTGTTCGATGAAAAATATTTAAAAATTTTGTATTAAACTAGTTTAATGTTACAATTAATTTCAAAGTAGTTTTACTAATTTATGAATTTTTATGTCGGTACAGTAGTTGTACCCATGAAATATTGGCCGTAATTCGATAGAATTATTGATTGTCGCGCTAAGTAATATCGCGGGAAAAACTAGTAGCATTGCGACATCTGCGATGCACTATGGGGCTGGCGGCAATGCTGTCACGTCAAGCCTCCTATGCGCCCGTGTAATAGACGCAAAGATTTTGGTACCATACAGTATAGTAGATAATCCTATATGCATAGGGCTTATAGCAATGCAATACAACGACATAGGGATATCCGCAATGTATTTCTTTCCGTGAACCATCAAGCCGTTTAAAAGTTATTCCAAAAAAACCACATTTGAAAAAAATTTTTTTTTCAGTTTTTTGAAGATTTCTCAAAATCTATTGATCTGAATCAGTCCAAATAGTTTTCAAAATCTAAGTTTGGTCAAGCCCTTTCGAATGGCACCAACCGCGATGAAATCGGTCAAGCCGTTTAAAAGTTATAAGCGGTTCACATACTTTCACACACACACACACACACATACAGACACCGTGACAACCTCGCGGGTATAGTCAGGGAAGCTTCTTGTGACCTTCAAACGTCGAGATCTGATGAAAACTCGATTTTTGCAAAACGGGGTGAAAACAATAACTTCCCGATTTTTGAAAATCTTCGATTTTCTTAGCGGGAAGTTAAAAATAGCTAAAAACGAAGAAAGGATTCAATTTGGATTCTTCCGTGCGAATTTGGTTTCTGAATTGCTGCCTAGTTAGGTAGCCAAATTCGGACCGAATGAGGCTTAGATAGTCACCAGCAAGTGTGGTTTCCAAACCACCGCCCAAGTCGGAAGCCAAGTTAGGCCCAAACTCGTGATTGTGTTACTTCCGGGACGTGGGCCAACTTTGGCTTCCTGGTTCGGCGCGAGCTTGGAATTCGACATGCCTAATTCGGAACGAACCACCACCGAACTTAAATTTCTGGTCGAGAAGCTGCGTTATATCATATTTATAAACTTTTGCATGATACGTGTTTTCTGAATCAAATTGACGAGCTATAAGGTAAAAGCCCCAATAGATGATCACGTACCAGTATATGATCACTCCATGTATTTGTATATCTATATTCACAAATATAGGTATACAAATACATGGAGTGATCATATACTGGTACATGATCATATATTGGGGCTTTTACCTTATAGCAAGACGATATTTTGTAAAAATTCTGTTATCAGAACAAATGCCGCTGTTCGATTTCTATGAAATCTACTAAACATATTCGAATGCATCATTAATAATTTATTAATTAAAAATTCATATTGTTACTATCCTCAAAACTAAGTAACGTTAATAAATAATGCATACCACACAATTGATAGGGCGAATTACTTACATCAAATTTGTCCAGACTTAATTTTTTCTTATCACATAAGGATAAACTGCAAATAGAATTGTTTTTTATGATAAGAACTTTAAACTTTCCGCTAAAAGAATTTTAAATTATAAACAGGATATGAAGTTGTTGTTTTTAATCCTATTTTAGATAAAAATGTTATTTGTTTTTACTATCCAGATTGTTTAAAAAAAAAAAAACTACATGTAGTCGATGCATCGAATATTGTAATTTTAACCAAAATCAGCTGATACCTTCAAAAATTGTTGCAGTTTATTATTAATTACTTGAAAAATAATGTTGTATATATGTACAACCGAATAATTTATTTAAAATTCAAAACATATAAGTGATTTGATTGGTGCCTTGATATACTTTCTAAACAAGAAAAGACACGATAAGTATCCTAGGGAAAGTGCAAGCGCAGCCGCCATGTTTAAATAGCGGTAGTTTAAAATTTTCGTCACGGAGCTTAGATAGAAGGAGAACGATCGAGATAAGGGGTTTGGTATAAATGTGTCCTCAAAAATAGCAGCAAATTACTGATGCCTACTCTCACCACCAGAGTAGCGCCACTATCAACTCGATCTCTGTGACGTCATTAAAGACAGCAACTTTGCTACAACGCATGTAAACACAAATGCATGTGTACATTCATGTTTTTTGGCTATACTTAATATTTTTTTAATTTTTAAAGTAATTAAATCAATAATTTTGAAAAATGGTGAAGAAATGTGCAGTTAAAAATTGTATGAGTGGCAGTATAGCAGAACGAAAAATGAAGTTGAAGCAAAATAATCGTCCAACGGCTTTATTTCAAGTACCAAAGGTAAGATAACCTATAGTTTTAAATTATTTCCATTTTCAAAATTAATAATTGTGATTGAATAACAATAAAAATTTAATTTTTATTTTATGTAATGGTTTAAAATAATAATTAATGTATATTTTTTTAACAATGATCACTGTTAGTGACAAATAACAGTATATAAACGATATGTTGTTAGTAGGAGTGAAATGTTTAATTTTTTTTTTTTTTTTTTTTTATTATTATAAACACCAAACGTAATGAAAAGAAAGAATTTTGAAGTCTGTTTAAAAAAAGTGGAGTCTAGAAATAAGATAAAGTTTGTGGATTATTAATTTTGTATGGGTGATTCTCTGTAAGGATGTTTTTTGCTGTCCCAGGCATTTTTTTATTAGAAAAATTGTTATTTTGTTACTAAAAAAAATTTATTATGAAAGTAAAAAAACATTTCTATTTGGAGCATTGAAAACTAAAATGGAATAAATTTTGGGTTTTTTACTATAAATTCGTAAACCACCGAAATGTCAGTCCCCTGGGCTGTCCCAGTCCCAAAATTAAAACTTTAAGATTAAATTTTAAGTTATTCGTCCATAATATATAATTTGGTCCATAATGTTTATAAACTTAATTAGTTAACTAACAATCTTCTTCAATAAAAAGTACCGAAAGTTATTAATTTGTTTCATTAAATTCATTAAATCAAAGTTTGTCCCAGGCATTTTAAAATCAGTCCCCTGCCAAAAGTTCAAAGCCAAAAAAAAAATCCAACGTATTATTTTACCTTTTGTAAGGTTTATAAGGATCTAACTAGCCTTAAGTTAATAACCATAGGACTGATAGTGCTTTATCGGCATTTTATTTAGTGTCAAAGCACGTTTGTGCTGGAAATATGTGTCTGGGCCACTTCAAAACTCAATCCCCTGGCAACTATTTTTATTTATAATTTATTTATAAAATTCGATCCATAAGTCTTAATATTATTCTAATTAATGTAAATATTCATTGAGCACTTCAAAAGTTGAATGCATTGAAATAATTTGCTTGATTTTTCTCAATTAGATGAAAAAAAACAGTCCCCTGGCAAACAGTCCCCTGTCATGTTATATGGCAAAAGATACACAAATATCGAAAAAGCAAAAATTAATTTGGCTGTTTATTTATTATCATTGAGCTGATAGTTTAGTAGCCCTTGTTAATTTTTTTTCTAATAAAATCACAAATAATTTGGTCGGACAATCTTGTACAGATTTGAGACGTCCTTACAGAGAATCACCCATATACTATACATTTTCATCTTTGGACTTTGAAAAATTCTATCCATTCATTTGCACTAATAAAAAAATTAACTTTGGAAAAAAAAAAACAAAACTTTTAGAAAAATTAATTCTTTAGGTCGAAGCTTTAATGTACATGTTTTCAAATCAACATAATATTAACAAATAATTAATATGTAAGTAAATGTTTTTTTTGTTTGAAATTAGTGTCCGAGCATGTTGCAAAAATGGAATGATTATGATGTCGCTCAAACCAGTGAATACGTCATTGCCTATATAGCTGGTTACGTTGTCCGAAAAATGCACCGATTTTCTCGATGTGAAAACTGTCTCAAAAGTCTTGAGTCCGAGACATCATCTGATAGAGATAGAGTTATCGACTTAATGAGTGAACACTGCAAACGTCCAAGTGATAATTTATTTCTTCTCATCCAGAAATTAGAAAATACTGTTTTAAGTGTTGTCGGGACTAAAACTGTAAAAATCGATACGATAAATCAAATTGTTGATAAAATTTCAACAAAGAAATCATTACCTTTCTTAGGATGCGACGAACATCAATCAATTTTGATGAAAAAAATTTTAAGTTATTTTATTACGATTAGGGGCCACTTTTTAGCAAGCCATATTAATAAAAACTATAACGAAAAAAAAATGAAAAATAAGAAATTACGAAAAATTTCGAAAATAGTGTAAATCGTACTTATATAACTTAATCGTACTAATTAAAATATTATTTACGTGACATAAGCTTTTTGATAAATTATTATCGTATATATATATTAGGGTGATTTTTTTTTTTTTACTTTATTTTTTTTTTTCGGTCCCATCGTGAATTCTTGTTGGAAATACCCAAAAAAAAAATTCCCTGAAAGTTTGAGCTCTTAATATTAATTAACGTCCTCGACCAAGGCATGTGAATATTTCCCATTGAAAATACACAAAAACTTTGATTTTTAATTTTTGAATTTCTAAAGCTCAGCGGCATTTTATGGGATCACTTTGATCGAAGATGGTTTTTCCTTAGAATTGAACGCTCTACAAAAGTGCCCATTGCCGCAAAGTCGTAACTCACACTGGCGAGGCAGTACGGGCCACTGAACCTGATTTTTTCATAAAATTGGCGTTTTTTCGCATTTATCTCGTAAATATCAAGAGCTACGGAAAAAATGTAAATGACAAACTTGTAGAGAATTCAATTTCCAACAAAAAAAGTCCTATGGACCAAATCGCTAAGATCAATATTAAGCGAGATATTAAGCCTTGAATATATTTTTTCGTGAAATTTTGGCCGATCATTGATTTAAACTTATTAATATCTTGTTTACTTTCTCTGTTTTTTATATTTTTTCTTCAATATATTTTTTTAAGGCTAGAAAAACAGGATTTGATAAGTATCTTACATTATAAAAGCTTATATCTTAAGAATCTTTAATAAATAATGGATTTACGAGTTTCTGCATAAAACTTATGAATTCAATTACACTTAAATAATTTATATATTATTAACAGTTTATTAAATTATAATAGTTCGAATTATATTAACAACAATAAGTATTTAATAAAAATAAAAACAACAATACCAATTAATTATTATTGAAAGCAGAAAAATAAATTGTTAGATTAATTCATTGTCAATATATTGTGATTTTTTACACGATGTGTATTGAGATCGATGGTGCTGAACAGTTTGAAAAATTCTTTGTCTTTCATCTTCGTTATAAGTCAATACTTCATTAAGGGGGGAAATACGTGTACAGGCTTAAAAAAATTCAATTTTTTTTTTTTTTTATAAATCACTTGTAAAACTATTCAAAAATATAGATTGAAAATTTCAAGTCAAAATTTCTATTCGTTCAAAAGTTATAAGCGATTTAGTAATTACTTTAATACTATTTTACATTAACTTTTTCTGTCACTTTTTTTTCAAACGCGTTTTTCTCGAAACGAGCTCTTTCAAAGCTGTGTGCAGTCTAGCTCAAAGAGTTTTAAACCAATCATCTTGCGATATGGCTTATAATTTTCTTTATACAATTACCTTGAATATGAACCTCAATCGAAAGGGATATTTTTATTTACTATTTTTTTTTCAATAAACAATGTATGAAAAA
>NC_058163.1:11001288-11114522 GCF_020080835.1 Cotesia glomerata
CGCCAACCGCGTAAAAATCGGTTCATTCATTCAAAAGTTATAGCAGTTTGAAAATTGAATAAATCGTGTTTTATCAAATTTTGATAAGACTTTTGAGCTCGAAGAGCTCAAAAGCTTAAAACAGCAACTTTTTTTATAGAGCTTAAAAAGTACATCGATTGTCGCCAACCACGTGAAAATCGGTTGATTCATTCGAAAATTATAACAGTTTGAAAATTATAAAAATTGTGTTTCATCGAACTTTGATAAGACTTTTGAGCTCGAAGAGCTCAAAAGCATAAAACAGCTATTTTTAACTTCCCGCTAAGAAAATCGAAGATTTTCAAAAATCGGGAAGTTATTGTTTTCACCCCGTTTTGCAAAAATCGAGTTTTCATCAGATCTCAACGTTTTAAGGTCACAGGAAGCTTCCCTGACTATCCCTGCGAGGTTGTCACGGTGTCTGTATGTATGTGTGTGTGTGTGTGTGTGTGTGTGTGTGTGTGTGTGTGTGAAAGTATGTGAACCGCTTATAACTTTTGAACGGCTTGACCGATTTCATCGCGGTTGGTGCCATTCGAAAGGGCTTGACCAAACTTAGATTTTGAAAACTATTTGGACCGATTCAGATCAATAGATTTTGAGAAATCTTCAAAAAAATAAAAAAAAAATTTTTTTCAAATGTGGTTTTTTTGGAATAACTTTTAAACGGCTTAAAGGTTCAATTCCAAAAACTAATCAGCTCTTAACCTCAAAAAACCACGTCGATCGCCACCAGTCCGGTCGAAATCGGTTGATTCGTTCGAGAGATATCGTGAACGAAAGAAAACCGAAAAAAGTGTTTTTTCGGAATAACTCCGAAATTTCTAGCGTGATCAATTCAAAATTTGAGATTCTTTGTGAGGCTTGAAAAACTGCGTCGAATTCTTCTGATCGCGTAAAAATCGGTTTATTCATTCAAAAGTTATTACGGTTTAAAAATTCAAAAAATAGTGTCTTATCAAATCTATATCAGACTTTTGAGCTCGAAGAGCTTTAAAGCATAGGAAAGCAATTTCTTTGAGCTCGGAGAGCTCAAAATAACCCATAAATTGTATTTTTGAGCTCGAAGAGCTCAAAAACGTCATTGGTGCAATTTTAAGCGCCTAAGTATGGAATTAGCGGGAAGTTGCAGGGATGGCCTTCAGGGTCAACCGTTTTCCTAATTTTTTTTTATTTAATTTTTTCCGAAAATTTAGTATTTTTCATTTGGATTTTTCTTCTTCAAAATTTCAATTTACAAAATTCAGATTTTTTTTTTTAATTTCAACTCTGTTAAGTATACCATTTTTTTAATCTATATTTCTTTTTAATTTCAATTTTTTTCGAAATTTGAATTTCTTTCATTTAACATAGATAGATAGATAGATAGATAATAATTTTATTGGATTCTGGAGCCTAGGCTCCCTCAGAATCATCATCAAATATACATTTATAATTAGTGTATGATGTACAGAGTTTTAGATACATAAAAATAAAATCAAAATAAATATAGTAATTAACAGTAATAACATGTTAATCATGCTTATAGATAATACTTGTGTTATACAAAGCTCAACAACTTTCAATAGCAGTAATAAACGTGCAATATAGCAGATCAATAATTTTGGAAATAATAATCATAGCACAGTCTACGGAATATTTCTAAACTTTCGGCTTTTGTAATTTCAGCTGGCAGCGCATTCCAGACATACTAACAACATTATGAAACTTGATGTACACAGTAAAAAAATTTTGCGTCATTATGTCAAAAAATTTTGTGTTAAAAATTTTTATGTTAAATATTTAACATTTTTTTATGTTGATTTAATACAATAAATGTTAAATTTACACTCAAAAAAGTTAAATATTTAACACAAAAATTTTTAACACTAAAGTTTTTGACGCAATGATGCAAAATTTTTTACTGTGTAAAATACTATTAGTCTCGTCAATAACAATCATGGAACTGTTTGAATTATTTCAAATACAATGTTTCATAAGTAGCAGCACTAATGTCAAAATTGTTTTTCAAGTAATAGTGCATTATTTAAATGACTGACATTTAATTTCTTGACGCGAAATCATAAGAAATTATATGTTTACTCGCTTGACGGTTTAAAAATTTAGAGTTCATGCCACATAAATTGAACTTGGTATTTTGTTATCAGTTTCACACCAAGTCATTTTTACTGAATGAAGTCGAAAATATTTTTACAATGGATAAAAGTTCCTAAATTCATGGAAAAAATATAAGTGAGAATCATATGCACCGAAAAAAAAGTATTTCTTGCACCAAGAAAATTTTGACGGAGGCCGAAGTTATATTGGAGCAAAAAGTGTTTTAATGTCAAGAAATTTTGACTTCATTCACGAAATTTTCAGTCATCTCTAATATACTCTTGGTCCAAAGAAATTTATCTTTGAGTCAAGATTTTTTTTCTGCAGTGTATGGAAACATACAAGCAAAGATATAAAAAATTTATATCCTACATGTATTTAATTTGTATTTTTTTTTCTTGAAAACGTAAATGAAAAATATTTTGTATGTTATTTGCTAATATGTTAGATATATTCATTAATATTATAAATTATAAATTTTTGTTATTAAGAATGGACTTAAATTTGCAAGGTACCGGCTTAAATCAGCTGTTTACCTCTTCCTGATTCTTACTAAATTTTAAACCAATTTTCACTAATATTTAGCGATTAATTGTAAATTAGACATTTTGTTAAAGAAGTTTTATATTTGATAGATTTTTTTTTTTTTTTTTTTATTTTATTTTATTTACAAGTCGCTTTTTGACATCGAGGTCATCAGCGACTACAACCTTTCTTTTAAATTAAGTGGAATATTAATACATTTTTTAAAAACTTGATTACTTTTTTACATTTATTATAGTCTGTTAGCATTCCTGGGAGATCATCCGTTAGGCCCGCACGTTCTCTGTCTTGCTGGTAGTCGCTGCAGTCAATCAGGAGGTGTTTCACTGATATTGGGGAGTTACAGCGTTGGCATAGATTCTGGGGTTTCTTAGAGATGAGGTATGAATGGGTGAGATTTGTATGGCCGATGCGGATTCGTGTTAGTACAGTCTGTTCCCATCTATCTAATGTTGGGACCACTTCAGAAATATTATTTCTGACGTCGTGGAGCTTGCTGGGTCTTTGGAGCCACATGGTATTCCATTGGTTTTTAATTGCCTTGGAGATTATTTTATTGGCCTCAGTAAGTGTGACGGGTGAGTCCGGTGGGCATTCTTCCGCAGTTGCGGCTTTTGCGGCCTGATCAGCTTCCTCATTTCCTGGGATTCCCGTATGGGCGGGTATCCAAACAAGGCTGACCTGTTTTTTAAGTGTCCTGAGGTGGTCTAGTATTTGATGGATACTTTGGATGATAGGATTCTGGGTGAAGATATTTTGGATAGCCCTTAGACAGGACATCGAACTCCGTAAAGATGGTGCTGTTTGTGTTGTCCTGTCGATTTTGGATTATCTCAAGGGTATGGAGAATCGCCTTGGCCTCACACGTGAAGATAGAGTTGTAGTCATGTGATCGCTGGGTAACTATAGGGTTAGAGTTCGAGATTACCGCATAGCCTGTTTTTCCGTTGCAGACTGAGCCGTCAGTATAATACTCAATGCATGGTGAATAAATGTCGCGCATTTCACAGAAGAGTGTTCTGAAGATTTCATTGGTTGAAGTTGGTCGATCATGGTCGCTGAGGTCAAGATTCATTGGGATCTGTAAGGATTCCCACGGAGGGAAGTATCCAAGTGATCGTTTATAAACAGTCGGTAGGTGGAGTCCAAGCTCGGCGGTGTAGCGAGCTATCCTTAACCTAAGTGATTCAGGAGCATTGTAATTGAGGTCGTCGTTAGGCGGTACGTTTTTGTAAATGCAATGGTATGCTGGGTTATTCGGGGTTGTGGCTATCGATACCGCGTACTTAATACAAAGTTCTTTCCTTCGGACAGCCAGGGGGAGTTCACCAGCTTCCGCGAGAAGGCTAGCGGCTGGACTCGTTCTGTATGCTCCGAGGCATATTCGACATGCGGAGTTCACGATAGGTTGGAGAGTGTCCAAAAGTGATTTGCTCGCTGAATCGTAGATTATGGCTCCATAGTCCAGCTTAGACCTGATTAAACAGCGGTAAACTCTTAATAATAATTCCGTACTACCTCCCCATTGCTTGTTGGCTAGAACCTTTAAAATACGCATTCGGTTTTGACATTCGTTCTTTAGGGTTTTAATGTGTTTTTCCCATGTGAGATTTTTATCAATCGTGAGCCCAAGGATTTTAGTTGGAGTCCTTTTCCTGGAGTGGTTGGTTGTTGATGAATAGACCGAGATTCTTATTTTAGTTCCTTTCTGACTGCCGATTATCATATAATCCGATTTTGCTGCTGAGAATTTGAAGCCACAGCTGTCTGCCCAGTCTTGTAAATCGTTCAATGTCTTTTGGACAATATGAAAAGTAAATTCAACATTTTTACCCCAGCACGTAATTGACTGGTCGTCTACGAAGAGGTGTCCTTGGAGAGGAGACTTAACAATGTGGAGAGCATGGTTGATTGTTATAATAAAAAGAATGACACTGAGCACGGCTCCCTGAGGTAATCCGTTAATAGATACTAGCTTGGAGAGGACTCCTTTGATCCGTACTCTCATGCATCGATTGCTCAGAAAGTTGGTGACAAAGGCAATGAGATTGCCGGAGAAATTAAAGGATATCATTATCTCAATGACTTTTGGGATCCAGGTTGTTTCGTAGGCTTTTTCTATATCTAAGGAAACCATGAGGAGGTGGGCATGGTCGGCAAGCGCATCGCACATATTCGCTTCAATATTGACTAAGTAGTCGGTGGTAGATCTGAAATTTCGGGATCCAAATTGGTGAGGTGCAAGTAGTTCCGCTTTTTCCAATCGCCATCTCAGTCGGTGACATACCATCTTCTCCCATACTTTACATAGGTTGCATGTCAGTGATATTGGCCTATAGTTTGAAGTTTTGGTGCGTTCTTTATTCGGCTTTTAGGATCCGGAATGACTGTTGCTTCTCTCCACTGATCAGGGAAGGTCTGTGAGTGCCACAAATGGTTATAGATTGCCAGCAGATATTCGAGATATGGGTGGGGAAGGTTCTTGATTAGCGCGTTAGGGATACCGTCAGGTCCTGGACTAGAATTACGACACTTGGAGATGGCTTGTAGTAGTTCGTCAAAAGTAAAGGAATTGTTAATAGGGTCGGAATTTTGCATTGCTTCTTCACGCAGGTTAGGAGGGTCAGTTGCAATACTAGACGTTTCCCGGTGACGATTATGGCCTTTTGAATTTGCAGCGAATGCTTCCGCAAAAATGTCAGCAGTTTCTTGTGCTTTGTTAATTATATTCCCTGTAGAATCGGTAATGGTTGGGGTATGTAGGGGAGCGCGTTTTCCAGATATGGACCCGATTTTACTCCATACAACTGCTGGTGGGGTTTTTTCGTTAATCGACGAAGTAAAATTATTCCAGCAGTCTTTTTTACTCTTTTTAACAGTCCTTCGGGCGACAGCTCTGGTTCTCTTGAAGGCTATCATGTTCTCTTCGTTGGGATTTTTTTTATATTTGCGGAAGGCTTTTTTGGAGTCTTTAATTGCTGATTTACAGTCCGTGTTCCACCATGGAATCGATTTCCGTTTTCTTGACCCAGATGATTTAGGGATTGATTCAGTGGCTGCGGCTGTAATTATATTGGTGAAAGAGTCGACAATCTCATTTGCGGTCATATTAGAGAAGGTCGAGGTGTTGGGAAGGAGCTGTTTCTGATCTTGAAGGATACTCAGATATTTCTTCCAGTTGGCGTTTTTAACAACCCATTTCTGTGGATAGCATGGTGATTCGTCGTGTGCTTCCGGGAAGTTGATGGCAATCGGATAGTGGTCACTGCTGGAATCGTCTTCGGCGACAGTCCATTCAAGGTCATATGCGATAGTAGATGACGCGAAGGTGAGGTCAATGGAGCTATGTTGGCCTGATTTAGTATCGAAATGGGTACTTGAACCGTTATTTAGGATGATTGCCTGATCTAGTTCATCATACCAGCTTTCTATGATTCTGCCGCGTCGATCGGTACTATTGGACCCCCATAGAGGATTATGGGCATTAAAATCGCCACATAGGATGTATGGAGTAGGAAGTTGGCTTATAATATCTGAAAGTTCATTCTTGCATAGTGGTCTGCTATTCGGGAGGTAGATACTGCATATAGTGACAGGGTGAGCTGATAGAACTCTTGCAGCTACAGCTTCTAGGGGGTATCTAGTTGAAGCTTTTCGATATTCCACTTATCCTTGATAAACACTGCCACGCCTCCGCTGGCTCGTATTCCGTTACTTCGATTTTTGTATACCGCTTCGTATCCTCGGATTGACGCACAGAAATCGTTTTTGAAATTGGTCTCCTGGAGGCAGATGCAATCATAGTCTGTTTCTCTCAACAGTACTTCTAAAAACTCTTTTTTGGCGAAAAACCGTTTATATTCCATTGCAGGGCGCGCATTACTACACAGGTTCACTTTGCGTGGGGTTGAGTACTCGGGTTTACGAGTATTGGAGCTTATTTGGATATGGGGCTAAGTTAGAGGGCTTCTGGGTGTTTGGCCGAAGCTGGATCGAAAACTGATTCATCAAATTCCATTAAACTGCTATTGGAGGCGATTGAGCTTTGGGAAGAAGTCTCATCGAGGACATTTCCCTCAATTCTGTTTATTGTTCGAGTAAAAAGGTGCTTTTGTTTGCGGTTATTAAGAAGGTTATATAATTTTCTGAGCATCACAGCCGTGTCAGCAGCCTGGAAATTATGTTTTGTAAGTACGGTCTCAATTTCTTTGGTTCCGGGTATATCTTCAAGGAAACTTACTAGTTGCGGAAACGCGCACGGGTAGTCAGTAGGTGAGCTTTTAAATGCCTGCTCAATTTTGGGAGGGAGGATTAGTGGTTTGGGATCGGATTTAGGTTTTTTTGTCAACCTTGTTTGGTCCTTATTGGATGGTGTTGAGAATAATTGATGTTGAGTTGGTAGTGAAGCTGGAGAGGATCCATTGGATCTTGGTCGTTTAGAGATCGAGGTTGTCAAATCACCCCCTGTTCGTGAGGTGGTATTTCGATTATCTTCGTTGTTATTCGGAATTTTAAGTGGCAGCGGGGGAAAGGTAGGTTTTGAAGCGACGCTGGTTTTGGGGGGAGTGATGATGTCCGAGTTATCCTTCGTATTGGTGTCAGCACTCGGTTGAGAGTTTGTACTTGACGGGCAAGCTTTTGCTAGATGCCCTTCCTCTTTGCAGTTGAAACATAGCATTGTGTCTAACGTTGGGTAAACATAGTATGATGTGTCCTCAAAATCAATTTTTAATAGTGCGGGAATATTGTTTACCTCTTCAGGCTTAATGAATACTTGTCGTCTGAAGCTTAAAATGTGTTGATACCCTGGAATGTTTAAGCCCGCACGGAGTGTTGATATGTTCGAAATCGGATTAACTTTAAATTCTTTAAGCTTTGCTAGGATGATGTCATTAGAAATTATAGGTGGGACATTAGAGAGAATTAGTCTTTTGTTGCGGGAAATAAGTGGACGCACTACAATATCGGTGTCTCTCAGTTTTACAGTTTTAAATTTGTCGATGAGGGCATCAGCTACTTCTTTTGATGACATATAAATACAGACTCGGTTGTTGGCGATTCTTGAAAGATGCCGGATGTTTTCCGGACCAACTTTGTTTCCCACTGCAATTGCATATTCGTGTAATTGGACACCGTCAATTGTGTCCAAAATAATGGCTTGATCTTTAGAAGGGACGTTCTCGGTCAGTAAGGCATTGGTGTAGTTTCGTTGCGAGTTCATTGTGATGGGCAAAATCTCTTGGAACAGAGATTCACCGCGCAATAATTACACTCGTAGGAAATGGACAAACTATACTCAGAGTATTGAAACTTTTAACACACTAATGATTGGTCGTGTATACTTGTATACAAATCACCGCACAACTTACACGTAGAACGGAGCACTCAAAAACACGTCTGCTCGGTACGCACGTTGGCGAACGACTGGATAGATTTTGATCAATCGATAATATTAAAAAAATACATCCCCTAAATTTTATCAATATTATGGAAAATAATCGTTTGTCACTGATTTAGAAAATAACTTTCAAATTACGTCAGTATTATGTACAATTGTGACAAATTATTGATGTTAAATAATGACTCACAAATGGTATCGGTATTACGTACGACCGTGACTTGTCACTGATGTAAACACATGATATTAATCTTACGTCAAGATTACGTACAACCGTGACTTGTCACTGATGTAAACGCATGATGTTAAACTTACGTCAAGATTACGTACAGCCGTGACTTGTCACTGATGTAAACGCATGATGTTAAACTTACGTCAAGATTACGTACAACCGTGACTTGTCACTGATGTAAATGCATGATGTTAAACTTACGTCGTTATGACTTACAATGATGGCATTAATGTTACGTAATATTGTAGTTTATATATTATGTCAGTTGTACGTAATATATAAGTCATTTCCGTTACATCATAGAGAAGTAATAAACTTACATCAGTATGATGTCAAAAATATATCATATATTTTTACATCATAATTGGATCACAAGGCAGGACAATTTTACGTCATATTTACGTAAAATATTGTGACATTCCTATGACTTATAAATGACGTCATATTGAAGTCATGTGTTCACTGGGTTAGTAATCATAAATTTATAATTGTTTACTTACTGCATGTAAAAGTCGGTGATTTAACTATTTTGACAAACATCAATAATTATTTATAAATTTACTCTACCATTTAATTACTGTGTTATTTTTAATCGTATTTCTAATAAAAATAAATTTTATTTTACTTAAGGCCATTTTAGGAGGGTACCCCCCACTTTTTTTAAAAGTAAAATGGCGCCGCTTGGTGGCCAGTCCGGGTACTAAAAAAGTCCCTAGCACGTGAAAATTTTCTAAATTAAATAAAAAATATAAATAATTATTGAATATAAAAAAAATGAATGCTAAAAATAATTAAAAAATTTGCTTTATATTTTGAAATAAAAAAAAATATATAACATTGACAAAATTATTTAAATCAACGATAAGCAGTTGTGGTGACCTTGAACTGTCAACGCCGTATTTATTTTTATGATATTATTAAAAAATAATGAAGCGATTGATAAAAAAAAGACCAACGTAGCTCGAATTCTACAAAAATTAAAAATATATAAAAAATAACTTACAATTGGACTCTGTTATGCAATAGTGTGTTAAGTACATAGGATTTCTATAGCACTTAACACATTAATGCATAACAGTGTCCAATTATTATCCCAACACAGATGGATGTATCTTAAAAAATAAATTTCATGTTTACATTTTGCATTTAGTAACTTTATGACAGCTGTAAGCAATATGCTCGTAATCGTTCGGCGCATGCCCGATGCATAACCGTCGTAGAGGGAAAAATTAAATTAAATAGATTGTTTTATTTTTTATATAAATAAAAATATCTCAGAAACTACGCAAAAGTAGTCGAGACATGCAGTGAATGAAATTTAGAGAATTAAATTACAAACAAAATAAGCCAAATTTGATATCTCTACGACCAATAGTTTACGAAATATTAATTTTTTAATAAAAAAAAAAACGCGGTTCCGTTCAAGCGCTCATAAACAAATAGCTGTAACTCCGCGAAAAATCAATTGATTTACATTTTTTTTTAATTATAGCTTTTTTTGTCTTCTATAAGCAAAAAAATCAGCTAAGCTCAAAAAAATTTTTTTGAATTTATTTGAATAATTTTTAGTTTTTTGAATTTCTGCATTAAAAAATAGTTAGAATTAGAAAAAAATTATTTTTTTTGCATATTAAAATTTTCCCTGAAACAGAGAATCGATATAAAAAAAAAAATTTTGAAAAAAAAATTTTTTTAGTGCGAAAATTTAGTTTACAAGTTTAAAAAAATATGATCTCTACGGGGACTCGATGTCCGATCCCCGATCCGAGACAGTGCACGTGCGCCATTCCCCTCAAACCGTTGTCGGATAAAAATGGGGGAAATAATTATAATTTGAGGCAAATAATAACAATAGTAAGCGGCCGCTCAGAAACTCGGAGTTATTTCTATTTTGTAACTTTTTGTTTTTTTCTGTCTTAATTAACTTTAAAAAAATCGATCCCATAATATAGGTATCAATCGATTCCAAATTTCATGAATCGTCCAGAAAACCTATCGACAAAAGATCGATTTTTAAAATGTTAACTAATTTTTTTTTTTTTTATAATAAAATAAGTTAAACTTTTAAAAAATCAAATCGACAATGTAGGCATAAAACGATTCAGAATTTCATAAATCGTAAAGATATCCTATCGTGTGGAGAACGTTTTTTTTTAAATTTTTCTATTTGTTTAAAAAAATAGTTAGTTAACAATTAAAATTTTGTTTTCACAGTGTAGGTATCAAACGATTTAGAATTTCATGAATTGTAAAGATATCCTATCGTGTGGATAAATTTTTTTTTTTTTTAATTTTACTATTTGTTTAAAAAAATAGTTAGTTAATAATTAAAAATTTGTTTCCACAATGTAGGTATCAAACGTTTCAAAATTTCATGAATCGTAAAGATATCCTATGGTGTGGACAAACTTTTTTTTGAAATAATTTCTCTATTTGTTTAAAAAAATAGTTAGTTAACAATTAAAAAATCGATTTCACAATATAGGAATCAATCGATTCGAAATTTCATGAATCGTAAAAATATCTTATCGTGTGAACTTTTTTTTTTTAATATTTCTATTTGTTTGAAAAAATAGTTAGTTAACAATTAAAAAATCGATTCGGCAATATAGGTATGAATTGATTCCAAATTTCCAAATGAGTTAATCAACTTTCAGAAATTTGATTTTTTTCATGAAGAGCTCAAAATCTTCGTATATAGGTGCAATTTTAGGCACCCAGGTATTAACGAAATTAGCGGGAAGTTGCAGAGGTGGCCTTTAGGGTCAACCGTTTTCCTAATTTTTTTTTTAATTTTTCCATTTGTTAAAAAAAATTGTTAGTGAATAATTAAAAACTTGTTTCTGCAATGTAGGTATCAAACGATTCAGAATTTCATGAATCGTGAAGATATCCTATCGTGTGGATAAACTTTTTTTAAGAAAATTTTCCTATTTTTCTATTTGTTTAAAAAAATAGTTAGTTAACAATTAAAAATTTTTTTCCACAATGTAGATATTAAACGATTAAAAATTTTATCAATTGTGAAGATATCCTATCTTATGGAGAACTTTTTTTTTTTTAATTTTTTTATTTGTTTAAAAAAATTGTTAATTAACAATTAAAAAATCTATTCAGCAATATAGGTGTTAATTGATTTCAAATTTCGTAATGAGTTAATCAACTTTTAGAAATTTGATTTTTTATCGTTAGGTTTTCTAAACGTCCCCTTGCAACCTTCAACTCATTCTGGAAACACTCTGAATTCAGAGTCAGAGTAGAAACAGACTGAATTCAGAGTATTTTCAGAGTGGTTATGTAACCTTTTTTTAGAGTAAAATCAGAGTGGTTTCAGACTTGATTCAGAGTAGATCAGAGTGAATTCAGAATGAATCCAGAGTGAATTCAGAATGAATCCAGAGTGAATTCAGAATGAATCCAGAGTGAATTCAGAATGAATCCAGAGTGAATTTAGAATGAAACTATTAAATAATCAGAATAAGCACGAAAATTCTTTAGAGTGAATCAAAAGTATCCTCAAAATAGAACTAGAGTTTTTTCGAAGTGAACCCACAATACTTTTGATTGAGTCTTACACAGATTCATAACATATCTTTAGAGTGTAATTTGTGTGGATGTAAACCAAGTCCTCGGTGAATACGTAATTTTTCTGAAATAGAAATTTAGGTAATATGATAGTATTTTCTGTATAAAAATTTAGTATCACAATGTTTGTTCGCGATGAACTACTTAACTACAAAATCGATAGATAGATATTATCTCAATTTTTAGATTATTTGTATCTTTTTGTTTTAAATTATTTGTTCGTTATAGGTTAACGAGTAATAATTATCTATAAGTTCTATAATTTTCTAACAGATAGAACACAGTTTTTCGATATCCTGGTTAGACGAGGTTTCTACAGATAAAGCTAAATCAAAACTCCAATCGTTTTATTTATACTCCTAATTATGTATTAAAAACATACATGCATACATACATATTTACAAATGATGTTATCAAATCTATGAATCAATCAGTAATTATAAAAAAAAAAAAAAATTGTATCTAATCCCGAAGAGCAAATGAAAATCTCCATCAATATGTTGGAATGACTGGTTTTGAAAAATGTCATACTAAGGGGTTTTTTTTTTCTAATAATTTCGAGATTTTTCAATCAGTCGATTTTGTACTGCCAACAATACTTTTCGATCTTTAAGATAATGTTTAAAATTACCCAAAAAAATGCAATTTAGAAAGTGAAAAATTGGAACCACAAATTTTTAAAACCGCATTTATACCGAGACATAATATTTCAAGAGCTCAAATTAAGTAGGGAATTGCAGGACCCTCCGTTGTATGAGATGGTTATCTCATTGAAAAAGTGAATACTTTTTATTTTTAAATAAATATACGAAATTTTACCGTTAATTTTCCAAAGAACCATAAATTCTACTTCGAATTTATGACAAGAGTAGAGAAAATATTTTTTCTTTTCATACAATCGTTAAAATAGAGCAAAAATAATATTTAAGCGTTCACTAGTCTCATTTTAGAATAAGCCGAAATTTCGTCTAGATTCACTGTAACAATATTTTGGATTCACGCTGGTGTAACTCCGAAAAAACTATGCATCTATCCATAAAATATCATAAATTTATTCTGAATCGATTTATAATTTACTCTGACTTCACTCTGAAAACAATTCGGAGTAACCTGCCTAAATTTTATGGTTTCACTAAAAAAACTATGAAAATACTATGAATTCGTTCTGATTTAACTTCAAAAATATTCTGAAAAAAGGAAACAATTTAACTCTGAAATTACTCAAGAATCATCGAGGTTACAGAATAATTTCTAAATAATTCCAGAGTGTTTTCAGAATGATTGTAAAACCGCAAGGGTCATACAGGGAAAAATTAAATTAAATAGATTGTTTTATTTTTTATGTAAATTTTACACCCAAGTCAATCTAAGTCCCGATATAATAATGTTAATATAAAATTTATGACTTTTCATGAAATATTTAACAAAAAAATTGTACAAATAAATTTGTACACCTCTTTATAAAAAAAAAAAATTAGAAAAACGGTAGACCCTGAAGGCCATCCGTGCAACTTTCCGCTAATTGCATACCTAGGTACTTAAAATCGCACTAATGATTTTTTTGAGCTCTCCGACCTCAAAAATACAATTTGTGTGTTATTTTGAGCTCTCTGAACTTAAAGAGACAGCTTTTCTATGCTTTTGAGCTCTTCGAGAGATTATTATTTTTTTAGTTATTTACCAAAATTTTAGACCCTGAAGCCTTAGCTCCCTTAAATTATTTTTAACTTCCCTCTAAGAAAATTGAAAATTTTCAAAAATCGGGAAGTTATTGTTTTTACCCCGTTCTTCGAAAATCGAATTTTCATCAGATCTCGATGTTTTCAGATCCTAGGAAACTTCCCTGACTATTCCTGCGATGGTGTCTGTATGTGTGTGTGTGTGTGTGTGTGTGTGTGTGTGTGTGTGTGTGTGTGTGTGTGTGTATGTATATATGTATGTATGTATGTATGTATGTATGTATGTATGTATGTATGTATGTATGTATGTATGTATGTATGTAAACCTCTCATAACTTTTGAACAGCTTGGCCGATTTGATCGCGGTAAATCTTAAAAAAACTGCGAAAAAAAATTTTTCAAATGTCGTTTTTTTTATTACCTTTCAAACGGCTTGACTGATCAATTCTAAAAACTAATCAGCCCTTAACATCGAAAATCCACGTCAATCGTCACCAAGTCGGTCAAAATCGGCTGATTCGTTTGTGAGTTATCGTTGACGGAAGAAATCGAAAAAAAGTGTTTTTTTCGAATTACACCAAAATTTCCAGTCTGATCAATTTGCGTTTGAAAATATATTATAGAATACAAAAAAATGCGTAGAATGCCGCCAACTCCGTGAAAATCGGTCTATTTATTCAAAAATTATTGCGGTTTGAAAATTCAAAAAATATTTTTTTATTAAACTTCTATCACACTTTTGAGCTCGGAGAGCTCAAAACTACACGAAAATCATATTTTATTATAAACAACCGTTTTCCAAATTTTTCTTATCTCCATTTAACGACAACTCTATAACGCCATAAAATGCACGGTTCTTTCAGTGTCGTTATATAGAGTGTACACTAGGGTGTGCCAAAATGTAACTCCCGTGGAGAACCTTTTGAAATTGGAATTTTGGGTTCCGCTTTTAACAGGGACTATGTTTGGGCATTTCCTAAGATATCTTGGGGGGAGACGATGTATTTGATAATTTATAGGATTTTTACCAGGAGATTTAATTGGGCATTTCCGGCCAAATTTTGGATTTTCACCGGAAACGCCCAAACTAAGCTTCTGTTAAAAAATCAAAAACATCGTCTCCCCCTAAAATATCTTAGGTAATGCCCAAACACAGCCCGTGTTAAAAGCGAAACTCAAAATTCCAATTTTAAAAGGTTCTCCACGGGAGTTACATTTTGGCACACCCTAGTGTACACTATATATATGATATAACACGCCATATCAACAGGATTGCGCCCACAGTTCTCAACCGATCGTTATGAAATTTTTTAAACTCATCCTGTGGATCAATACCAAGATCAAGTTTGAAGATGAGCAAAATCGGCCGGTTAGTTTACGAGTTGTGGGTGTTCGAAAATTAGTTTTATTTTTATAAAATTTTGAATTTCGTATACTTTATGGAAATAATTTTCCAGATGTTAAAGGTAGATAAAACTATTTAATTTAACTTAAATTTCATTTAATCATCTTCAATTTGAGCAATTATTCGTCTAGTTTTGATGATTTTTTAAATTAATGCCGTTATTTTGAAAAAGTTTTTCAATGAGCTTGTTCAGCCGAACTAAGTCCTGAGTAACTTAGTTAGCCTAAGTATAGATAATATAGATAGATAGATAGATAGATAATAGATTTTATTTGATCCTGAAGTTCTAAGCTCCTTTAAGACCATCTACAATACATAAAGATAATAATTTACAAATGTACATCTGATACAGTGTTCGCAATATAATTATGAGCGCTTGAGCGGAACCGCGTTTTTTTTTTTATTAAAAAATTAATATTTCGTAAACTATTGGTCGTAGAGATATCAAGTTTGGCTTATTTTGTTTGTAATTTAATTCTCTAAATTTCATTCACTGCATGTCTCGACTACTTTTGCGTAGTTTCTGAGATATTTTTATTTATATAAAAAATAAAACAATCTATTTAATTTAATTTTTCCCTCTACGACGGTTATGCATCGGGCATGCGCTGAACGATTACGAGCATATTGCTTACAGCTGTCATAAAGTTACTAAATGCAAAATGTAAACATGAAATTTATTTTGTAAGATACATCCATCTGTGTTGGAATAATAATTGTAAGTTATTTTTTATATATTTTTAATTTTTGTAGAATTTGAGCTTTGTTGGCCTTTTTTTTTATCAATTGCTTCATTATTTTTTAATAATAACTTAAAAATAAATACGGCGTTGACAGTTCAAGGTCACCACAACTGCTTATCGTTGATATAAATAATTCTGTCAATTCTGTTTTTTTTTTTTATTTTAAAATATAAAGCAATTTTTTTAATTATTTTTAGCATTAATTTTTCTAATATTTAATAATTATTTATATTTTTTATTTAATTTAGAAAATTTTCACGTGCTAGGGACTTTTTTAGTACCCGGACTGGCCACCAGGCGGCGCCATTTTACTTTTAAAAAAAGTGGGGGGTACCCTCCTAAAATGGCCTTAATTCTTGGTTTATATAACCTAAATAACATTTAAATTGTCCAATGAATAATAACTAATGAATGCAACGAAGGAAATTTGTGCATTCCTTGACCAATTCTTCAACTTCATGGCCATCGATAAATTGAGTAAATCATCAACAGGCAACAACCCAGCTTCTACCGATGCTGTAAATTTATAATTTATCATTTAGGTATTTAAAATCAGCTCTCACCCGTTAATTATTATTGATCAATTTACAACAATGAAATAATCAGAGCATCTTTGTCGAGCTGTAGCTGATAATTATTACTTTAAATAACTTTCAATGAGATATTGAAAAAAAAAAAAAATAAATAAAGAAATATTAACAATAACTAATCAATAAAATTAAAAATTATACAAAAAAAAAATGAGCGAAGTTGGTACTAAATAAAATAGCACCTCAAATAATTTTACATTCTTCCTGAGGCACGAGTTTTAAAAAATAATTTAGTACCTTAAGATTCCAATAAACTGCCAGCAGTGCCGCATTCTTCAGCCTACATGACACATTCAAAGTCTCCGAGCATGGTCATGTCAATAGAAGAGACAACAGCTTCTTCATCGATACTATCCGGGGAAAGAGAGGCTTCCTCTTCCTTTTCTTCATCAGCTAACTCGATCTCCAGCCTGCCGGACTCTGGATCGTCATTTTAGTCCCCGGTCAGAGTGTTTTTAGCGGAGGGCAACTCGAAGTCTTTGTCAGTCACTAGGTTAAAATTATCTCTGTTGCGAACGCGAGTCGAGGGCCAACAGGTGTTCATTACATCAGTCTGCAGGAAGTCGAGACTCCTACGACCGGGTCTGGAGACTACCTTGCACCATTGTTCGTTCTCGTTCTTGTTATCGTTTTCTTTGTTAATCGGGCCGACTTTTCCGCCGTAGAAACTCCCCTTGACAGTCGGACAGGAGTGCGGGCGGTCGCTAGATAGAGAAGCGACTAAGTTTGCTACAAGTGGCGCTGATAAATGCGCTTCTTCTAATTTCAAGTGCTCGTCTCTGTCAGCTTGCTCGGAGGAGAGTCCCTTTGCCGGAGGGTCAGCTGGCTCTTGGCCTTCAACGAGTCCGCGGTACAGTCGCTCGACAATTGACCAAGGTTGGATATCGATATCTCGGGGCTGACGATCATCGGGGAGGTTATCGCCGGGGTGGACAGGACTCGTGGTAGACTCGGTCCCTGCCAGCAGGACACCACTGGTTTCATTGGTAGACCTAGACTTGTCACTGGCACCCTTCATTGCTCCCCTTTGCTTTTTGTCTCCGTTTTTTACGTACGTAATGCTTACGTAGTTTTTTGTTAGTTGGTCCAACTGGTGCACCTGGATTCTTAGAGCCGGAATTCTACGACTCCAACACTGTGATACAGTTGAGTCTGGGCATTGCACGGCTAGTGGGCTGCCAGTTGGGTTGCTGGGGCTCGGCGATGACCCGACTCGCGAAGAACTGTTCGTATAATATACCTGGATGGCCCTCGGCGAGTCGTTGGTCGTAGAAGGCTTGTTTGGAATAGATTTGGTTAAATATTTTTGTTTTTATATTTTAGTATATTAATAATAATTTAATATATTAAGAAAAAATTTTAGAATTATATTTTAATATTTTTTTATCATTCGGCACTTTTAAATAAAATTTAAAAAATAATATTTATTATAATTTTATGGACTAATTTAAAAAATAAAAATTTTAATAGTAGCTATATTACATTAAAAAAAAAAAAATATGGAAAATTTGGAGTAGCTTTTAACTGATTAATTTTGAGGTAAATTATAATTATTATCAACATTTAGATTTTTTAAAAAACTTATCCCGATCATAATTTTAATTTTATTGATCAAGTTAATTTTTTTTTTTATTTTAATTAAATTTATAATCTCACCTAATGTTTACAAGCTGTCACAACACGCTGTCACTACTAACCATCATAAATATATTTACCTTCACTATAACTAAGTTCACGCTCTACTCCGAACTCAGTTTTGCCAATACAAGATATTGCCATAAACTCGATAATTTTATAGAGTGGATGAGAATTAAAAATTTTTAACCTTGGATAATGCTCACGTCTATATCATCGGGATTTTAAGTAATCGGGATTCTATCCGACAAAAATTCAGGGTAATCGGGATCAACAATATCAGGATTCTAGGCAATCGGGATTGGTATCATCGGAATTTGAGGCAATAGGGATTCTAATTAATTGAAATTCAGGGTCATCGGGATTAATAATATCGGGATTCTGGGCAATCGGGATCTGTGTCATCGGAATTTAGGGTAATCGGAATTCTATCCCATCGAAAATTCATGTCATCGATAATATGAGTGATCGGATTCCGGGATATTCAAATCTGGGCAATTGGGATCTACTCCATCGACAGTGTAGCCAATTCACTTCTGGGCGATAGAGGTTTTTTTTTTTTTTTTTTTTTTTAAATAAGTTTATTAATTTCTCTCAAAATACATAACAGAATTTCAATAAGTATAAAAATTACTTAAAAATACTTTAACATAGCAATACTTAGTGTAATTTGTACTAACTGGCTACGAGCTGTAGATCTCGTTAGTTATCAATATTAAATGAGATAATTTTCTTATGACATAGCGTTAAAATAGAACATTTTATGTTAACCCTAGCGGTTTCGGTGCCACCGATAAAACTCTGTAGAAACTCGTCCGAAACTCAGCGTAACGACGGAGTATAGTCAGCGCATATGGGGAGTAAACTCGGAGTATTGTGTGCAGTTGTGACACATAAAGACGATAGTGGTTAATAGGTGTTTAATTGAGATCGTTACGGAGTTTGGTTGGAATTTTGCTGGTGTTCTCATGAAGTTTTCCCCGAGTTTTATCAGTGTTTTTACGGGTTTTCTGTCGAGTTTAGTCAGCGTCTTTACCGAGCTATTGTGGAGCTTTCCAAGAGTATTTTGCGAGTTTCATCGGAGTTTTTGATGGATAATGAATGAAAAACCGAAAAAAATAATTCGTACAGACCGGGACTCGAACCCGGACTATTTGATTTCTAGCCAAGGGCTCAATCGGTCAAGCTATCTTAGACATTATCAGTATTAACTATTTAGTCACATAATAAGACCCACCAAGTAATAAACAACACTGTCTATCTTACGGAAACCGAAGAAGTTTTGAATCGCTTTATGTATTGATAAAATTTTAATTTTAGTTATGATAATATTGATTCAGTGTAACAACTGTAAACTTTTGACAATTTCATTATGTCATTTTTTTTATATATCATATATTTTACTTATAAACTTCATAATATATTTATTAAATAACATATTCTATGTAGATAAATATATTTCAACTTGTAAATAAATAAATTAATTAATAAAAAGTACACCGTAATTGAAAAATGATTTATTTATAGTCATCTTTGTGAAATTAAAATTAATTTTCATGCCGTGAAGTATTATTAATTGCGAGTAAACTCCACAATAACACTACCAAAACTCCGAAAAAACACCAGCGAAACTCTTATAAAGCTCCGCAAAACATTGAAAAAAACTCGACAAAAACTCCCTAGCAACTCCGAAAATACTCAACAAAAACTCGACGAAAACGCCAAAAAAAACTCCACTGTAACTCCGAAAATATTCGACAAAAACGCGAGGAAAACTCCATAGCGACTCCGAAAAAACTCGTCAAAAACTTCTCGAAAACTCCAATAATACACTTTTGTGACTCCGTGTCGTAACTGCACACAATACTCCTTGCATACACCTTTAAAACTCCGCGTAAACTCCGCTTATACCCCGATTAAACTCCAAGAGGGAGTATACTCCATAATAACTCCGCGTAAACTCCGAGTTTACTCTGAGTCGTCGATACCGCTAGGGAACATATGAGGTTTTAAAGATGTCAAAAATTATGGTATGAAAAAATACATCTGACAATATTTTAGGGAATGGGTGAGGGTGAAGGAGGTGGGACGATGGGAAAAGTTGGAGGGGAGAGATATATACATATGTACATATTTACATTTTTACAGTATTATGTTATCAGTAAACACTTAATAATATAGTTTGAACTTTGTATTAGAATTAAATGCACTTTTAAGTCACTGTAGTTGGCCTGCAGAGTTAAATGAGCTGGTGCTCCCACAGAATTCTTTTACTTCTTTCATCAATGTGTTGGATCTCGCGATAGCCACCAATAGTCGTTCGATAATTCGAAGTTTGATGTTGTATCTATTGGTGGTAACGCCACAGAAAGTCTAGGTTGATGTACTCGCTGGAGTCAGCATTGATGCGGTGATTAATACAATTTTTTTTGAATGTTGTATTTAGTTTGGTGGATGCAGCTGTGCCATTATTCATCCAGACCAATTGCAGACATTATTATGTTTATTCTTCTAGTATTTGAGTCAATTTTGCGATTAAGCTGCTTAATTTCGTTTAAAATGTCGTTTTTAAAAGAGTTGAGAAGTGATTCCAGATTGATTGTGATGTTATCGGAGTAATTAGTGTCCACCGGTGCTGTAGATTTTACGTGACTTGATGTATGTGTCTCTGTGGGAGGTAATTTCGGCCTCGGAAGAGGTGGAAAGCTGTTATTTTGGTTAATGTTGAACATATTGGCGTATGATTGGTCAGGCCTGGTGTAGTTGTTAATTACTTTAGCTATCCCGCATGGAAAAATATATATGCGAAAAATATATGCAAATATATATTTTCCCATATATTTTTTTTGCGCTAAATATATGTCCGCATATATGTTCACATATATGCGTAGATATATGTTCACATATATGCGTGCATATAAATGTCTAGAGATAAACAGAAAAAAATTTAACTTGAATTAAGAAAATAATTTTGAAAAATTTAACTTTATTGATTTGAGTAAAAAAATTTTCAAACTTAGAAATTTTTTTTTTCAGTGTATGTTTACATATATGTCTACATATATGTAAGCATGTATATCTGCATATATGTCAGCATCTATGAGAAAAATATATGTTTACATATTTTTTTTTGCGTAAATATATACGGCATATATATTATATATGCGACATATATTTTTGACATATATATTTCTCCATGCGGGATGTTCCGCTTTTTGGCTTCTTGTTGCTGTTTATATTGAGCCTTGAGTTTGGCCATAAATTTAAGTGTTGGACAGCCTTTGTAACTGGCTGGATGACCTATTTCATCGCAGTTGGTACATTTAAGAAGCTTTTTATCGGTGCCTGCCTGTAAAGTACAGTCTTTGGCTTCGTGGTCGCCTGCACATTTAACACAGGTCGGGGCCATATGACAGTTAGAACTTGAATGTCCCGTATTTTGGCATTTTTTGCTCATAAAGATTGTAGGTCTTCTTAATCTTTCCCATCTGATGGGTTGCGATAATAAAGCTTTTAGACGCGTCAGTGAAGCAGTTTTGCTGTCGTGAGACACTGAGACAAGAAAGTGGTAAAGCTCAGGTTTGCTTTTGTTAAAGATTAGTTTGCTAACTTTAGTTATGTTGACACCTTGTAGGTTAAGCTCGGTCAGGGCTGCCCTGACATCCTTTTCGTCGTAGCCACCACGTACACCTTTCAGGACAATTGTTTTTATCTTCAGGTGTCTGGAAGTATAAGTAAAGAATTCGGTTTTCTTTTCTTTTAATATGATTAAACATAAGTCATAAGTTGCAATGTCATTAGGATAAATTCTTGTAAATGTTTCGTCGAATTCACGGACTATAAAACTTGTTTTTGAGATTTTATTTGTAGTGAGTAGCATGATTATTTCTTTAATACCATTGAATTTGGCAAAAATTGGAGGCGGTCTGTCTTTAGGTTTTTTATTTTGCTCCGTGTGTGAACTTGTGTCCTTTTGGTTATTAGTTTGTTGCTTGCTGTTGATTGGAGTTAATTTTCTCTTGCCATTATAGTTTCTTTTATTGGTTGAAGAATCTTCACTGTCTGAAAAATCTGAGTCCATGAGTAGATCAAATTTATTATTGACACTTGTACCAGCTGTTTGTGTTGTCCGTCTCATCTTCGCGGGCTTGCGCGGTTTTAAAAATTCCTCACCGTCGTAGTTCATGGCGCCATCTGTCGGGTCGTTATCGGACATCAAAGAAGTTCTGCTGCGGGGCTGCGTGAGATTGGGTACCCCTGTCGCTTGTTTGTTAGCCTTTCGAACATTTTTAGTAATTATACCTGTTTCAATATATTGTTTAAACAATTCCCACCCTGAAAAAATATATATACGCATATATGCTGACAAAAATACATATACGTCGCACATATAAAATATATACGCCACATACTTTTTTTTTGCCCCCGTATATGCGGCATATATTTTTTTTCAGTACGGGTTCGTTGTCTAATAAATTAGAATTGTACTTAATAGTTGGACTTTTATCCGGTGTTTGCGATAATCCGAAAGAATTAGCTGGGGTCTGGGAAGCGTTCCCATGATCACCCATTTTGAGGCTAGGTTTTGGCGTTCTTTCGCGTTTATCAATATTTATTTATAAATAAATAATTTGGCACAATGAAAAACACTAAATTATGGATTTATTACTTGTCATGAACAACTTCACATATTTATTTATACTGCTTGCGCACAAATGATATAGAAAATACATGAAACAGAGACACGCTCTCACACACGATCTATCTCGTACCGTTGCCGGCTTGAGACTGTGGGCGATAGAGGTCTAACCGAATGAATCCCGTTCAATACTTTTGAATTCCACGTCAGAATTGAAAAGTATTCAAACGATAAAAAATTTAATCCTATTCAATACTTTTAAATTTCACTTTGGAATTGTAAGATATCGAAATAATTTGTAGATTGAGCGAGCTCGCCGATGGCGAGCGAAGCTCAATCAAAATTATATAGATCGTTTCGTTCGAAGAGATCACTCTGTAGTACTGCCTGCGTACGCCAATTGTCACCACAAAGTTTAAATATTAAAAAAGTGAATTTAGCCACGATATAGCTCGTCTTTTGTTTAGCTTCATCAAGTTTAAAGCTGTTAAAAGATATCACGGGAGGGATAATACAAAACAATAAATTATCTAAAAGAAATAAAAAATAAAACATAAGGGGTGGGTTGTGATCTCTTCGAACGAAACAATCTATATAATTTTGATGGAGCTTCGCTCGCCTTCGGCGAGCTCGCTCAATCTACAAATTATATTTCATGTTTCATTCTCGAGATCACTCTGTATATAACAATGCATATTAATATTTTAATTAATAACGAAAAAACATACAATTTATTAATTGAGAACAAATAACAATAGAAATTAATAATGATTAAGAAAACAAACTTTTAGCAAAAGTACTTGGATCCTGGACAATCGGTCGATTATAAAATTTTTCAAAAACCTTCGATTTTTGAGACCATCCAGCCAAGTTCTTGATTAAAGAAAGATCAACAGCTTTAGCCAAAGCTGACGAAGTTGAAGCATGGCGAATACTGTGAGAGGTATATTCCGTATAGATATACTCAGAGTATCTTTTGAAGCTGCTCTGAAGGGTTGAGTTGTTGTTAAAAATAAAGCGTCAGTTTTATTTTTTGGTGATTCTGATGTTACCTTTAAATAAGTTTCTAAAGTAGAAGCAACACATAAATTTTTATTTTCAGCGAAACGAGGAAGAATTAGGAGAGATTATTAATGTCCACGTCGAGACGTCATAATGGTATGAGGAATTTCAATTTCAAAACCGTCGTTGATTAATTTTATATTAGAGCGTTTAATAGAATGCAAGGTTTGTTTACGATGAGCCGTAACTAAAGCAATTAACATTAATAATTTTGAAGTTAAATCACGTAAACTCAGAACACTGAGAGAGCTCATTTGTTCTAGTTTATTGATAATCGGGTCAAGGCTGTAAATTTTATTATATTTCGGCTTACTAGGTTTTTGTTTATAAATTCCTTTTAAAAGATGCGATATTAGAGGGCTTTGACCAATATATTCCCCACAAATAAAAGAAATAGCCGAACGACACGTATTAATAAAACTGTAAAAAGAACCTTGCTGAAACTTTTCAGTTAACCAATCCGCCACTTGATTTTCAGTTGGCTTATAACAATCCAAATCTTGCAATGTACAATAGGAGTACCAATCCAAAATGGGCCTATTGTATTGTTAAAGTGTAGATTCAGCAATTGAAGTTAGAAGAAGATCAATTGTATCTTCTTTGACTCCTTTCATCTTGAAAGCATTCCAGATAATCTTCCAGCCATCAGGGTTAATTTTTCTGCTAGCGGATGTTGGGTATTTCTATCAAAATCAAATAAAAGATTATTTGAAGATTGGAAAATAATTGGAGGTAATTCTAACAATGACAACCATAAAGGGTACCATGGTTGTACATGCCATTTAGGAACCACTACGATTCCGCAAGCTCAGTCGACCTGGATTTTTTGTAAAACTTTTAAAATTAAGGAAAACAGAGGGAAAGCAAAGAAATAAAAATCTGTCCAATCCCTAGTAAATGCATCGATACAAAAAGCGACTGGATCTTGATGCCAGGAACAAAACAATCTACACTTTGTGTTAAAACTAGATGCAAATAAGTCTATTTCTGGAATACCAAAGCTTCTCATAATCTTACTATAAGCCCATGAGGCCAAACTCCACTTTATGTCAATATTTTTCACTCTTGAAGCTAAATCAGCATGTGTATTTTCTTCAGAAGGAATATAAGTTGCAAAAATCCACCGATGTTTTTGTTCACACCTAGACCAAATTTCATAAGAGATTTTATTCAAATCTTGAAATTTTGTACCTTCCATTTTATTAAGATAAGCAATCGCAGTAGAATTATCAATTCTTAAAAGAATTTCGCAATTACTTAAATCAAAAGCAAAAGATTTGAAACCATTAAATGCAGCCAATAATTCTAAACTATTGATGTGAAAATGTTTTTCTTGGCTTGACCAGGTACCATAAGCTATGTTACTATTACAATAATCATCCCAACCAGTTAAGGATGCATCTGAAAAAATGGTAACTTGATAGATCGATTTTTTAATAATATTTTTTGAATTTAAAATATTCCGTTTCCACCAAATAAATTCTTTCCCTAAAGAAGATGGGATAAGCATGGTAGATTCGTAATCATCGTGTGACTCTAAAAGAGCTAAATATTTTACTCGTTCGAAAGGTTTAGAGTGAAACCAACCATAATTAACACCAGGACAAGTAGCAGTAATTTTTCCTACAAATTGCGCAAAGTCTCTAATGGAGCAGCTCTTTGTATTTTTGAAAAAATAAATTAACTCATAAATATTATTTCTTTTATTTTGAGTTATTTCTATAGTCATAGAATTTGAATTAAAAATAAAACCCAAGAACTGACAAGACTGGGAGAGAATTAAATTACTCTTCAATCGGTTGATTATGAAACCAAAAGACTCTAATAATTTAATAGAGACATTGATGTTTTGAAGGCAAAGATCTTCTGATGGAGCTTTCAGCCGCCAATCATCTAAATAAATTATCGAAATCCAACCTTGACTTCATAAAATACCGATAACTGGTTTTAAAATTTTTGTAAATACCCAAGGAGCAGTATTTAAACCAAAAGGCATACCAATAAATTCATAGAGTTGACCATTCCAACAAAATCTGAGAAATTTCCAAAAATTTTTGTGAATTGGAATCATTAAATACGCGTCCTGTAGATCTAGGTTAATCATAAAACATCCTTCAGTCATAAGTTTCAAAACTGTTCTGAAATCTTCCATTTTGAAATGAGTGACGTCAATAAAACAATTTAATTTTTTCAAATTCAAAATAAATCGCAATTTTCCATTACTTTTAGAAGTGAGAAAAATACTAGATAGAAATTGACCTTCAACATCATAACATTTCTGAATAGCTCCTAAAGATAAAAGCTCATCGATAGCTTTATTCATAGCTTGATTATCAGTAACTAAATTAATGGAGGGTTCTTTATTTTGTACTGGTGTGGTTAAAAAAGGTATTTTATACCCAGATATAGTTTCCAAAATGAAACTATCAGAAGTTATTTGCGACCAAGCTTGCAAATAAAATCTAAGTCTACCGCCAATAGGACTAACCTTTACTTTTGATTGGTTGTCTGGGCCTGCTGGCCCTTGTTCTTGTTCATGGAACGAGTTTAAGGAGGTGTCGATCGGTTGAATTGATTTTTGACCAGAAGACTTTTGTTCAGGTTGGGTTTTGAGAGATAGACCAGCTTTTTCAACTGTAGAAGAATTTTTAATTCTTTTTGAAAGATCTGCTCCAAATAAAAAATCATCTGTAACAGAATCTTCTAAAATAGATTTATGTTTCGGGTCGACGAACTGATAAATGTGAGTTTTGCAAGCTTTTTCAAGCTGGAACATCAATTCACACATAAGATTACTTGAATCGCAAAGCAACTTTAGAATCTCATCCTTTTCTAATGGTTCCGCATCATCAGAAAATATTGCACACAATGCTTTACTGAGACTGACCAAGGAAAGAACACAAAGATTTTGATTGGACGTAAAATGTTTATCTCTGCCAACAGCAGACTTGTGGAGTAAAGGTAGAAGCTCCGGATTCAAAGTCGCAGCTTTAAGGTTGATATTACCTTTACTCGGATATTTTTGCAAAATTTCTTTTTTGATGGAAGTCTCCATTCCTTTATCTAATGTTTCCTTCCAGCAAGCGACAAGATCTGAGTGAAACTCGAAGGTTTTGTCCTTTTGTTGACGTTAATCAACACCAAGAAGATCCCGGGCTTTAGTCGGAAGTTCGATGACCTCAATCGTCTCCTTTGGAGTAGGAGAATTCTGGGAATTAGGATCAGATTTTGGAGGAATTCCAGTTTAGGGTTCTCGTTTGTTGGAACATCATGTTCTGAATCTGAAGAACATAAAAATCTGAGTTATAAATGTTATCAAAGATAATTAATCTTTGACACAAAAATAAAAAAGGAAACATTTTATTTAACAATTTTAATGTTTTAATATAACTCAGTCAAATGGTGCAAAATAATATAAAAAATAATCGCCCAAAATTTTTATCATAAAAGATAAAAAAAGACCATTCGGCAGCCGAAGAGGAAGGAGATTTCATCATGAATAGAAAAAAATATAACAAGGATTGTATACAAAACTAGGGCTTTTAACTTCTATGCAATCGACAAAAATATATATCGACAGAAAAATACTAAAACCAGTGCAATTCAAAAGTTATTCGAGTAAGAAAGTGAAGAAATATGAATTTTTATGATTTTTAAAATTTTGAAATCCTGGCATTTCTGAATTACTTGACCGATTAAGCTCATCTTCGAACTTGACTTCGGTATTTATCTATAGAATAAGTATGTTGAGTTTGGTAGAGATCCGTTGTAAATTGGCGACGCTATTGTCGTGACAAGCCGCGTTATATCCGATATATATATATATATATATATATATATATATATATATATATATATATATATATATATATATATATATATATATATATATATATTATAACGGGTATTTTCGTACTCGTGCGTTAGCGAGAACGAAGCCCGAAATAAATAATCTGGCCTACCTGCTTTACCTGTTGTTGGGCGCCAGGAGCCTTGCTCCAATCACGTCGATGTCCGGCTACTCCGGTTCGGGACTCCTTTCGTCGGGTGGCGGGCCTCAAGGGTACGACTTAATTATAGAGGAACGAGGAAAGTATTCGGGCTATTCGCATTAATTCGCAATTAATTAACAAAAAATAAATTATCAATTTATTGACAATAAATTCAAATAGTTGTTCAAAATTAACAAAATACAAGAATTAAACGCGAGAAAAAAAAAAATAATAATAATCGTCGACGATCTCGTCGATACGCCGTCGATACGCAGTTTTCGCCGAAAAGCAAACTTCAACGGTTTCAAAAACAAAATACTCCGGCAAATTTCACTCAACAATCTCAAAAAAAATAATTTTGTCGTCGCTCACTCAGTTAAGTTAGTCAGTTAACGACAGCAACAAAATAAAGCTCCCCGCAATTCACTCAATCGCAATTGATTAACTAAATAACCAAAAAAATTGAATCTTCGCTTAATTTAATTGAAATCCCTTAATTAAATAATACTAATAATAATAATAAAATAACGTCCTTGAAATTCAATTAATAACAATTAATTGAAATAGTTAAATATAAATCGTCGCTCAAGTCAGTTGTTATTAACTAACCCAAAAAAAAATTACTTGTTCATAAATTGTCGCTCAATTCAGTTACGTTCAGTAAATTAACACAAAAAGATTTATAAAATTCACTCGATTCAAATTTATAGCAGTCAAATAACTAATTCATCATAATTAATTTTAAATTTTACTTTCTAAAATTTCGCCGAATTTTTGGTACTAATAATAATAAACAAAAATTCATTCACCGCAGTTAAATAATAGTTAAATTAATTATTCAGCACGAATCCGAAGCTCGATCAATGGATAATCGACCCCGTCGATTATCCCGGGAGTAAACGTCGAAATTACAAAAAAAAATGATAATAACAGTATTAATTGTAACTTTCATACATCAGTACACAAAAAAAATAACAACAATGGCGGTACCGAAATACCTCGTGGGATTACTCGGTTACTGGCTGAGTCAACACAACCTTGAAATTCCTCATCGACAAATTTAATGAAAAAAAGAAAAAAAAAAAATTTTACTTGATGAATATAACTCCCACGAGCTATTTATTTACGAAAACCCGTGGCACTCACCCTGGTCAAAGACGTCGCTTAATCCCGTCCGTCGATTGGCCACACCAGGTCGTACTCGGCTTCCACGTCGAACTATATCGGACAATGAACCTCCTCGGCGAAGATACGTGGTGATTTTGTTCGTCACTTGCACACGTCAACCAGCGATCACCCAACAAAAAAAACGTCGTAATAGATCGCTTCTATTAAATAAATAATTGGCGACAGCCAATTATCGTCGTAGTGCCGTAATAAATTTTTGGCAAACAAATTCGCAGCTAAACACAATAGATTTCAAACGCGAGAAATTTCACGATAGTCTTTCTAATAAATCTCAAAATCAGACAATATTAAAAAAAAATAACCAACAAAAATCCTCCGAATCGAAATTACATCCGCACGTGGCAAGTGGAAAACGTGGAAGAAGGAAAAATTAGCACATGTCGCATTCCTCGTCTCTTCCCCCTTTCTGGGTCCGTCGTTAGCTTTGAACTCCAGAGATGGCGCCGCAAGTCCAATTTACCAATATCGACGTTTATTGAGTGATATATTGGCTGGAACAGTTGCTCGTTCCCGAGACAGACATCCGCCCGTCGTTGATAATCTTGCAGATGATCCACGTCGTTGATCCTCGTTGGTCTCTCTTCGCGGGTTTGTGGCCGGTAGTACCATTCTCAATAATACAATACTTAACTAACTTATTCGCTAAATTAACTTCCTATTCGCAATAAATTTTGTTTCGAGCGCAATCGAGCTTCGGTCAAATTTTTTTTCCACGCGAGGGCGACTCGGTCGCGGCGAATTCAATCAACGGACATTAAATAAATTTAAGAGCCCAATTTAAATTTTCTTTTAAAATTTAAATTCAAAATAAAATTATCATAAAAGAAAATAAATAATAAACAAACGTCTTAACAGGTGGCGCTAAAAGCGGCCTGTTACAACATATATATATATATATATATATATATACTAGCTGACCCGGCAAACGTTGTTTTGCCATGTGAATAATTTCTAGAGAATTTCTAGTGTAGAAAAAAAATTACTAACTTATTGGAAGTGTATAAGGGTGTAGAATATGAGTGAAAAAGGCCTGGAGCGCTGTGAACGATGAGGGAATGTTGTTTAAAAATAACAAAACACCAAAAATTAATTGTTTTAATTTATTAAAAGTAATAATTATTTAAATAATTAATTAATTACATAATATTAATCTTTTAATGCTGCAGCGTGAACAATATTTTTTGTTAGCCCGTCTTTAGCTAATACAAACAAACTTGATGGTTTACCCACTCGAGAGCATGCAACGTATAATTGTCCGTGTGAAAAACATGGTGTGCTCAAATCTAAGCCACAAACAGACATTGTTTGGCCTTGAGATTTATTAATAGTCATTGCAAATACCAATCTAATCGGAAATTGAATACGCTTAAATTGAATTGGCACATCCGTGGGTATAATAGGTATTCGTGGTATCAATATATTTTCACCTCGAAACTTGCCATTTAAAATGGTGCCTTCGATAACGTTTTTCATTAATTTTTTAATGACTAATCGCGTACCGTTGCATAGCCGTGGCGGGTTCAAATTACGAAGCAAAATAATTGGAGATCCAACCTTCAATTGTAAGTTATGTGGTGGCATGCCTGGCAAATCTAGTGAGTTCAAAAACTCTGTTGGAAAATTCACAGCTTCAGTGTCATCGCAAACTGTATCAATAGATTTATATGATACCAAGTCCCCTGGCAATAACTGTTGTATCTTCAGATTTAAAATGTCAACGTCCACATTTTTTGCAGCTAACATTGCTCTTTCTGCAAGTCACTCGAGATTTATGTAATTCGTGTGTACATCGGGAAATATTTGTTCAATGAGAGCATCTTGTGAATCAATGATTGTGCAGAAATCATTCGCTAATTTTATGTATCCAGTTTCAGCTATAGTGATTTTTCCATCGCCAATATCTAAGAGTTTGTAACGGGTGTGTTTTTCCGCTCATTGGACCCTTAATTAATTTAATAGAAATAAAACAATACCTAGCAAAAATGATTCTAAATTAACAAGGGCGCCACCAGGATTTTGTATCTCGGTTCCTGGAACCGGAAACCAGAGCTGAGCTTATAATCTACAGGGAGAGAGAGTGGAGGAAGGTGGTCTGAAAGAAATAAATTTTTATTTAACAAAAATGACCGGTATTTATTTAACAACAAAATATGATAACAACTCGTGCCCTTGCACGTACACCGCTCACTTACAACTAATTTACTTACAACTAAATTACTTCACGCTTTCCCCCGGAAAGTCGCTACTACAACTTATATCTAACGGAGGATTTCGGGCTAAAACCGGCGACTCCGACTCATCAACAAGACACCTCGTACAAAGACATCAGTGTACGAGGGCTTATCAACAACGCCTGGCTACAGAAGCAACAGCCTAGTGACTGCAACGTAAGCCAAGAAGCCTCTGCAGCTCACGCACACACTCCACACTATCCATACGTCGCGCTGTCCACCGGACTCTCACGCTCTATAAAAATTCTTAATCCTGACGGTACCCTCTTATGGAGCGTCTATACCGCAGTTTCTAACTAAGTCGCGCTGTCCACCGGACCCTCACGCTCTATGCCAGCGAAACATCTCGCAAACGGACTACTCGCTTGCGAAGGAACGCTGGTAGCATTCACACACACATAACCCACGCGTCTCACACACACACAGACTCTACTTTACTTTTATTTCCTGGATTACAAAATTAAACTCCAAAAAAAGTCAACGTTCAATTCTTACTAAAATTATTCAGTCATTAGCTCGAGATTAAAATCATAAACAATTTTCACAGTTAATAATTACTACTTAAAATTTCTGACTTAAAAATTGACGCCTAAATTTATTTCAAAATTACCACGAGTTTAATACTCAGCACATTGTATAATCCTCAGAATATTCTCTATAAAATTAACTAAATTTCTCGGACGTAATCCACACTGATAAGTAGTTTTACAAAGAATTTTACCGGAATAATGGTATTAAATTTTACTTATTATAATTTTCACAGGCTTCAATTTCAATATAAGATTCAACCACGTGGAATTTCTGACTAGACAATTATTATTATTGTTATTGTCGACTGGATAATTAATTAACAACAAATTATCTCGACGTAAAATAAATTTCAAAAACTATCCACGGTGGGATCAATTTCTAATTTCGTCGCAATTTTCTTAATACTTAATTTTCCAAATAATAAAATAGTTTCCAAAATTAATACGATATCAATATTTAATTCAAAATAATAAATAGTCTTAATAAAAGATAATTCAATTGTTGTAAATAGTAATAATAATCCAGTTGTTAATTTTACGATTTATTGCGTAATAAAATTCACAAGGAATTTGCGCGCTCAAAATAGATGCCGGCGTTCGTTACCACGTAGCACGTTTTGACCTCGGGTACCGAATACTATGTCGTGTCGATTGGAACCTTATCGGAGTTCAGAATTTAATTAATATAAAATATATTTATTTAAACCAATCTCAAGATGTTAATAATTATTAACCAACTGTATTAATAAAATTAATTATTCACGACTTGCAAACCCAAGAGGTCTAGAACATTCCTCGGGTATAAACCCCCAGGAGGAACGCTCCCAGCAATTAACGAATCAATTCAATTAAATAATTAATTATTATTGAGCAAAATTATTAAACAATTGAATTATCCAAACTTGAATAAATAAAATGAGAAGTAGTGTATTTATTGAGAAGTAGTGTATTTATTGAGAAGTAGTGTAATTTGATGAGCCGGGTATATGGATAAAATCAAAGATCCTCAATAGCAATCAAAGCTTCATTGTACATATCGTCGCTGAATGTTATCGCTAGATCGTTACACCGTTTACGATGTTGATGCAATATATCATCAGTCATTGAATCTTTGTGATTATCCCACAATATCTCTGCTCGGACTGGAAAACATGTAGTCAACACTATAGCGAATAGTAGACGAATTTGTATTGCTGTCCAGTTCAATGCTGCTTCAGCAAGCATACATTCCCACTGATTGTCATCTTCTAGCAAGCCGAGTGCAAGGCATGCATCTTTATACGTTGTATACTGTTGCCCATTTACTTTACGTATATCTTGAAATGACAATGGGCCAGTAACATTAACCAACAATAGTCGAAGATAAAAGCACTCAGTCTGTCTTGAATTCACTGTAAATACTCGCCCCAAGGCGTTTGATTTGAATAAATTGGGGCATGAATCAACTGGTGAGCCTTGCTTGCGGGGTATCCATTGTTTTGTTTGAGCCCATGTGAAATAGCGTGGTACTTGTGAATAGAGTAAAGTACGTGCAAAGGCACCAAAATCATCCGCACGATTACACAATTCAAAAAATTCAGTGAGTGTAGTTTTTGGTGGATTTATAGCACGATCAATCGCTGTCTCGTTCGTGAAATATACACGCTGACCATTTTCAAGATGAACGGCTAACTGAACAACTGCTGGATCCCGTTCATGAATTGGAAAACCAAAGATACGCCAAACAGCTTCATTGGAGCTGATGTACCGACCTATTTGGTTGAGCGTTATTTCATCGTTTTTATTTACTGGAAGAGCATTCACATTGGTATTTTCTACTCTAAACACCGCCATCTCACTGCCTTTATGGACATACTTGCAAATGTATTTGATGCTCTTCACAGAACTGCAGAACTCAACATTAATATGAGCATTGTATGTTTTGCTCAGCAGGGGCGAATATGGCACGACCCAACGATTGTCAATATCAATGGCTGTGTTGCTGATGTTTTTAATAAATGATTGTCTGCCATTATCTGGATTCCTTCGACGATATATTGGATATCCGTCGACATTTGTGATTGTATCGTTAGTGAAATCTTTAGGGAAATTTTTTGTACATTTTCCATCTGACATATAAGGCGATGAAAGATTAAAAGTACCGCATGGGCCATGAATCATGTTTGCTGTAACATTATCAAACAACAATTGATCAGTAGACGGATCGGGAATTTCTGCAAAAATTATATTATCTATTTCTTCAGGACGGATTTTGTTGATTAACCATACCAAAATGTGGGCATGAGGTAATCCTCACTTTTGCCACTCAACCGAATACAGCCAGCAACGTGTGGGACCGAATACATATGATTTAGTAATAAAATTTATTAATGACTTCAGCTTTTGTCTAAACACACGTGCTGTAATGTCATGACGATGTATTGCATTTTGGCCAGGCAACAGCAAAGATGTAAACTCTGGCCATTTTGGATTACATGTGAACGTGATAAATAAACACGGTCGCCCATATTCGCGCACGAAAGTCAGAGCATCCTGTATATACTCTTGCATATGACGTGGACTGCCTACGTACGATGATGGTAAAATGACAGAGTTACCAATTTCGGCGGCGTCGGCGTTGTTGACAATAGCGTCGCGCAAGTGAATGTACTCTTCCACACGTAGCTTGAGTTTATTATATCGTAAGTATCGTAGTCGTTCACCTTCTATCTTCGCGTATATGTCGACCAAGAATTGTTGACAAAGCTCTCGAAATCGTAGAATGACGTTATCCAGCCCGCGTCTAATCATCAATCTATACGCATAATAATCCTTCGAGCTAACGTTCTTGTTTGTTTCGGCTCCTGTAATAATATATTCATAAATATAAATTTAAGCTAATTGCGTTTAATAATTTAATTGTTTTGTTAAAAGTGTAATAATCAAATTCATAATAAATAAAGTACCTGATACGGGATCTCGTTGTTTAATATTTATGCTATATCCGTCTTGTCCCTTCCAGAAGATTAGCGGATATTGGAGAGCGTCATATGAACGGTGTGTATCAGCAATGAACTGAAAATTATTATTTCTCCTACGAATCACAATTTCTCGTGCACCTGTACGATCGCCAACCATGATTCCAGCAACGTCGTCAGCAACAGGTGCATTGAATCTACGAATGTATTCTCCAGCTGGTGTTTTATCAGGATTAATAACAATAGCGTGATTATCGAATGAATCAAGGTTATTGTAGCCATAACGTGCATCCACCCGATTGGCTAGTGCGCTTCCGGAGTCCTCGCCGCCCATAAAGTAGATTTGTAAAAATTTATGTGGTTCGTTTGGCTTTGGCAGCAATGAGCCTATTTTATGATAAACTTGGCCTCTGATTTTAAATGTAAAATTATATTGTTGACCATTTGCATTAGTATTTTGAACTATTTCTATTGCTCCAAACGATGTCATTTGAAAGCATGAGTTGAATGTTCGAATGGACTTCAGGAACACGTTAGAATCTGGATCTGTGCCGATAAGCAAACTGTTCAATGGTTCCGGTGGTGTTTCAATTACAGGTAGTTGTACCTTCCCTGACGCGCAACACATCCCGGCTGGTTTATTTTTGAATTTCAAAGCATGACAATACGGGCATTTTTTGTCCATAGCACCAATTACTACTTTTGAATGAGCATAATATTCAATATCGGGCTCATACTGGAATGCTAGACGCAGAAATGATGTAGCTACAAATGCTCGATGTGCCTGTTGGCGTTGTTGGTCATTCGATCTGTGTCTATTGACAGTAAAACGGTGTGATTGTCGTTGTTCTAATCTCATGACTTCATTGCGTTCAGCTCGTGTATCGTCTGATTGTTCTTGACGCAATTGCGTCATTCTCACACGCGCTCCAGTATTTTCTTCCTGAACTTGTTCTTCGGTTCTTTGGGCTCTTCTATTTCGAATGCTTCTAGATTTATTTGTATCATGGCTCAAATTGGCCCCTTTGCGTTTTGTTGACATTGTTCACTGTACAATACAAAACACACATGAATAGAACTGATTGAATTATATAATTATTATATTTAATTATTATATTAATCATTTATTTTATCTTTGATTACATTAAATGTACATGTAAAAATTAGATAGTTTCACGAAAGCGAAAAATTTTATGTTTCTTAGTTATATCAAAAATACATATTGTTAGAAATAGTGAAAAAAAAAAAATTCTGTCGAAGTTAGAGCTCTTATAAGTAAACACAAAAAAAAATTTCCCAATTGTAATAAAAATCTAACTTTCACCGAATTCGTTTTTCACCATTCCCAACAATATTTTCGTTATAAATAAGAAAGAATAATTTTTGATTTTATAATAAACGTAAAAAATAATTTATACTTACAACTCAATAGCCGTTGTTTGCGGGAACTCGTGACACGTGTTGAGTATTTTAGAGGTTATGTAAGTCACTTAATTAACTGATCGAGCGATTTACACTCAAAATTAATAATTTTATTAGTTATTAGTAATTAATTATATTCAATAATATTAGTTATTAATAAATAAATAATAAAGTTACTCGAGAATATATTTGATATGAGAGTTACACTGAGATAATAAAAATGTTTATCTACTACGCTTGAAGCATAAACACTAATAATAGCCGAAAACTGTAGAGGTAACATCCTTACTCCGTGCTGTTTACAGGGTGAGAAGTGACACCGGTAGACACATGGAGGGGATAACTTACCAAGTGATAATAATTGATGTTATCGAGCGGGATAGAAAATGATAAAATTATGAAAATGACTATTAAAAAGCAAGGGTTGGTGATAAAAAAGTGCAAATTTAGAGTTGTATGTATTTTTTGATGCCACATAATAAAAAAATAAAAAAAAAAAATTTTATCAAAAAAATAAAAAAAAAATTTTTAGGGTGAACACCCCTTATCACTTAGAGGTTAGAAAAATAGATAGTAGCCGATTCTCAGGCTTACTGAATATGCATAAAAAATTTCATGAGACTCGGTCAAGCTATTTCGGAGGAGTATGGGAACGAACATTGTGACACGAGAATTTTATATATTAGATATATATATATATATATATATATATATATATATATATATATATATATATATATATATATATATATATATATATATATATGTGTCAATATATTGAGACATGAGAATTTTTCTTTAATATAAAAATTTCATTCATCAATTCACCAAAACCTCGCGAATAAGAATTTAGTCAATTGATTCTCTATATTTATTTATTAGGACCACCAACTCTCGGAAATCCGCTTCCTTACGGATGACGTATTTAGTTTTTATATAAGTTTAGAATGAATAGAATGTCATAGAAAGAGTACGCAGTCTGATAGGAAGTCTCACGTGTACCAGTACATATTCTTTGATCACTTACAATATGTAGCGATGATAGTTTTACAAGATCCTGATTAGCACAGCAGCCCGTGAGGTATCAGTTTGTCCCTTAATATTATTCGTCCTTCAAAGAACGTGTATGTGAAATGATCGTAGTAAGTAGGTAGATTTACAGTAATGATGATGCACAATTTATAACAAAATAACTATTTTATTCCACACACGAATAATTTACTTATTATTTCTCGAGTGTAATAAATGCTTGAATAATCAATTACAATATTAGAACTTAAATTAAACAGTAATGAATTTTTAGAATATAATAAAATGTTATAATTTGTTTAATTAGTAATTAATAAATAGTAGTATACAAAGTTAGAAAGTTAGCGTTATTGCTAGTTTGGGGTTGGATCGAAGTCTGATCAATATTTTTGGTGTTGTCGCGTGGGCCGTTTATCTCCACCCTTTTCGAGACTCTACCGCCAAAAATTAAGAAAATTAACCTAATGTCGGTACCGAGGGTTTTCAGACAGTCAGTTGAGGGCTGAAAAGAAAAATACAATTTGCATTGTCAAAATATATATATATATATATATATATATATATATATATATATATATATATATATATATATGTCGGAAAAGCATTATTAGGGGCGTTAGTACAGTCCATTGTATCCGTTTATTCAATTATTTATTAATTTAGAATAATTAAAATATACGCTAACTTGTATAAACAATACTACGATTAATTATCAAAATATAATTAATATACAAGGTAAAAGCGCTGGAGAATGAGACCGAGAACGAATCCGGGGTCAGCAGGATATATTCGATGTCTTTACTTGATCAATGTTCAACGAGCACTACTCGTCTCAGTACCCTAAGTACTTCTTCTCTCAAAAAAATATTTCGACAGCCCTCATTGTCTGTCGATATCTTTAACTGTATACTTTTTACTTCTATCCTGTGACCTCGGCTACGTTTGGTGACCATTGTCACTCCGGACTCAAGCCCATTGCTGTAACCATAAAAATTATAATCGGCTTAAGTTATAAATAATTATTAAATATTCTATGCTTTACAATTTTGCTTAAAACTAACAGACAAACTAAAATATTGGGAATTTCCCTATCTCTAGGAAAACCCAGCTCGATATTATCTCCGACACGGCCAACCTGACGATCACACGTCCTCGGGTGCATATCTAAATATTTTATTACAAGCCATGTCATATTTTTTTTTTTTTTTGAAGATATAACTTTTCTTTGTTCAGAGGCTAATTCAAGTGACAAAAACTTTCGATTATCAAATCAAATAAAATTAGTTTTCTTGAGGATGCCTTTTCAAAATTTCTATGATTGTCTATTCCAGCGATAACATGCAAGCTACATTCACTACCACCCCAGGTATAGACCCTTAGCACTCACAATGGTCTGCAACTGTATACTTCATACAGCAAAACTGTGTACCCACATAGTAATCCAACTATGTACACCTCAAGCCCCCGCCACATTGTCAACCACGTATGACACATGTAGTGCAGCTTACAACATCTCTGGCCCTCGCCATCTCACCAGCTGGCCTTCGCGCCCTGACAATTTTGATAAACAAAATTGATTCAAACTACCCTGAGTTTGCAGTTGTGACTACAGACTGGCGCAGATAGTGCGGCCAACAGATTTCTTTTGTCCCCGCCACTTCACCAACTGGCCTGTCATACCCTAGCCAAATCACTCTAGATTTGCTTGTACGACCTACAGCTTGGAGCAAGTGGTGCGACCTCAAGAAAAATCTTTTCTTATCGCCACCACATCATCTACTGCCCATCATACTCTGGCCAAACCAACCTTGATTTGCCATTGTGATCTACAGCCTGATGCAAGTGATGCGACTTTCAACAACTACCATTAGTGCCTAGTCTTTCCCCGGTGGTTTCTGACTCTGTCTCAGAGTACTTCTGAGAAACTTCATGCTCATCGCTTTCATGATCATCTAATAAATCCAATTCAATAGGAATATGGAATTCAGGCATTTTTCTTAAGTTTTCATGACAATATTTATATGTTCTATTACCCGTTAAAGACTTTAAGGTATAACAATTACCGTCGAGAATTTCGATCGACACGAATGGACCTCTGAACTTCGGATCAAGCTTTGTTTGGTGTCTTTCTTCATTTTTAATTAATACAAATGTCCTACTTTAAATGGAACTATCTTTGCTTTATTCTTATCAAATCTAAACATCATATTTTTCATTAACTTCTATGTTATCAATCGCTTTTTGTCGTACGTCAGAGATATCAATTTCTTTATCGTCTTGATCAACTATCATACCAAAAGGTCTAACTACTCTGCCAATTAGCAATTCTAACGGACTAGCTTTGGTAACTCGATTAGTAGTAAAATTAATTGCTTATTGAATTTCGTTTACAACTGCTTGCTAAGAGTTTCCACTCGTTTCGGCTGCAGTAAACATACTTTTTAGGGTACTCATTACGCATTCTACCTGGCCATTAGCCTGACTTGAACCCGTAGCTACAAGATGTAATTTTGAGTTTTATGAGGTGCAATACTCTTGAAATTCTTTACTTGTGAAACATCTACCTTGATCTGCAGTTATACGGGTCGGTGGGCCAAACAATGATATAGCATTTTTCAGAGACAATAGTATTGAAACTATCTATTTTTCGAGAATGACATAATAAAACAAATTTGGTAAAAGCATCTATCAACACGACAACGTACTCTTTTGAATCGTTTTTACCCGTTAATTTACCTGTGATATCCATGTGCACAGTATGTCAAGGGATGCTGGTCTTAGGAATAGGATGAAGCTTTGCTTGTACTTTGCCTTGAGCTTGACTTGGAAACTTTACAGGTATAACAGTTATCAATGAATTTACGAACATACTTCGTAATTCCTTCAAACTAATAATACTCGCAAACCTTGTCAAGTGTTTTCTCCCATCCTAAGTGCATAATTGACTCGTGCACATGATTTATTACCGACCACCTAAAAGCACATGGAACAATAGGTAAACATAATGTTTTACCTCGCCTATGGATTTTTCGGTGGAATAATCCCTGCCGTACTTCATAGGTTTTAACAAGATCGGACGCGATTTCATCATTTTATAAATCAATTATTATCTTACTAATTTCTGGGTCGCGCCGCTGCTCAACAAGGAGCCAATGATTGGAAATTTCCGTCAAATTTATGCGTTCCTGTAAAATTTTATCTGAATTGCTACGCAATTGTTCCGTAATAGAATTACGCGAAAAGAAATCAGCGTGAGCCATTCGTTTACCTTCTCTATAGACGATATCAAATTTAAAAATCTGTAAGAAATCCCACCAACGGTGAACCCTTGGTGTTAAGTCAGCCTTTTTCTGAGAAGCTTTTAACGAATTACAATCCGTAATTACTAGGAACAGTCGGCCATGCAAATAATAGCGGAAAACTTTACTCCGTTAAATACAACTAGAATCTCTATTCATATGAATGATATCGCGGCTCAGCTGAACTAGTAGCTTTGCTATAATACTCGATAACTCTATTTGAACCATTAAATTTTTGCATTAATATAACCCCATAGCCTTCAGAGCTAGCATCTGTATGCAACTCTATAGGAAAGTTCGGATTGAAGATCAATAGTACAGGCTCACTAGTCAATACAGAGATTACTTTCTGACGGATATTTTCATGTACCTCAGTCCATTCAATATTTCTTTTGCTACCTGAGGTCAGAGGGTATAAGGGTTTCGTTACCTGTGGGTTTTGAGAAACGAGTATTTCGAAAAATTAACAGAGAATACGGATTTAATGAAAATAACAACTAATTTTTGAAGTCTGTCTAACGCTTCTTCGATAGTTAAAGCTATAATCATAATACCATCCATATACACAATGACGTATGTATACGCAAATTATCCGAGGAATCTTACAACAGCGCGTTAAAAGATAGACGGTGCGTTCTTTAAGCCAAATGACATGGTCAAATATTCATATTTTCTATCAGACGTTACGAACACCGTTTGTTCAATCGATTCTGTCTCAAAAGGGACTTGGTGGAATCTTCTAGCTATGTCTCAGCACGTGAAATATTTTACATTAGAATTTCGAGCTATCTGATCAGCAATAAGGGGTAATAAAAATTTATCGTTAATTGTATTATCATTTAATGAATGATAATCAATATATAGATGATCCAAAACATCTTTCTTTTTAACCAATAATATAGGGCTTGCAAAAGATGAACGATTGGTACTTATAACATTTGCTTTCAATAGTTCATCTACTCTTTCTTTTACTACCTGCCTTTCCTCAATACTAAGACAATACGGTCGCCCTTGTACAGTTACATTAGGGTCAACTAAACGTATTTTAAGTACCCCAGTATTAACACAAGTACTTGGAAACCCCTGAATGAATGAATCTGTATATTCTTTTAAGATCAAAATAAGTTTCTCTTTATCATCTCTAATTACGTCAGTATCAATATCATTAAAATGTATTTTACTAATAGATTCGAGTTTATTACACGCATTAACCTGAATACTTTTAGATAAGTTAAATTATTTAAAGTTATATTTACATCAAATCCTTGCCCAAGAATTTTACGACTAATAAATATGTCACATTTTAAATAATCATGTGCAATAGTATGAAAAAGTATCTTTAACTTATGGCTTTTAATAGTTATGTCAAACAAAATTTGTATAGTACAGTTCACGCTAACATTTCCAATACCCTTCAGAATTGTTGAATTATTTTTCCTTTTTCCTGCGATCCTAGTCGCAATACTTTCTTTAACCAATGAGCATTCCACTCTTGAATTAAACCAAAATGAAAACGACTCACCACGATGTATTACAAAACCTGGTAGAGTTGTCACGGTGCGGGAATTGATTCGCCACTCAATAGATCCCTTGAAAAGCGTCGATTGCTGCAATAATTAATGAACTGTCTCCTAGAAGACGTTCCACCAAACACACATTCACTGTCGCACACCAAGTAAACGAATCCGCGTTTGAATTTCCCGGGTTAAATTTCGGTAGTGAAATACTACGATTCAGTGACGCCGGTTTTGTGATAGCCTTCATTAGCTTCATAAGACTTTTGCTTTGCATTTCCAAAAATAGTTTTAAATTGCTCAGAGGAGAATGCAGCAAATGATTCTGATCCCACTTCTGATGTCGGAAAAGCATTATTAGGGGCGTTAGTACAGTCCATTGGATTCGTTTATTCAATTATTTATTAATTTAGAATAATTAAAATATACGCTAACTTGTATAAACAATACTACGATTAATTATCAAAATATAATTAATATACAAGGTAAAAGCGCTGGGGAATGAGACCGAGAACGAATCCGGGGTCAGCAGGATATATTCGATGTCTTTACTTGATCAATGCTCAACGAGCACTACTCGTCTCAGTACCCTAAGTACTTCTTCTCTCAAAAAAATATTTCGACAGCCCTCATTGTCTGTCGATATCTTTAACTGTATACTTTTTACTTCTATCCTGTGACCTCGGCTACGTTTGGTGACCATTGTCACTCCAGACTCAAGCCCATTGCCATAATCATAAAAATTATAATCGGCTTAAGTTATAAATAATTATTAAATATTCTATGCTTTACAATTTTGCTTAAAACTAACAGACAAACTAAAATATTGGAAATTTCCCTACCTCTAGGAAAACCCAGCTCGATATTATCTCCAACATATATATATATATATATAGCATATATATATATATATATATATATATATATATATATATATATATATATATATATATATATATATATATAGATAGATGGATAGATAATAATAAACTTTATTGACCCTAGAGCCTTAGCTCCCTCAGGACCATCATAATTATACATTATAATCAGTGTAAAATACAGAGCATGTAATTACATAAATTGAAAATAATAAAATATAAACATATTATAATGAAATAATAACGTGAATTATAAATTATAAATTACAATCGTGGTAGATATGAGACAAGTTGCCAGAAAACCTGGTAATAGCACAGTTAAGCAAAACTAATATCATTCAATATCACTCAAGGCACAGCAGCATACAATAATGACAATCAAAGCTCAATATCATAAATTAATACTTTTGCAAATAATAATTATAGCACGCACTACGGAACAGTTCATAATTTTCAGCTTTAGTTACTTCTGGGGGTAGCGCATTCCAAATGCGTATCCCGCGGATAAGAAAAGAGTTCTCAAATATCCGACAATTAGATCTAGGCAGGCGTAAATGATCCTCCCTTACATCACCCCTCCGCAAAGCTACCGGCAAAAACTCCAAATTACATCTGAACAATTGTCGGTAGCCCATACATATTTCTTTATAAAAAAGGCATGCCATGAAATAATTTCTCCTGTCACTCAACTTCAACCATCCCAGCCTCTTAAAGTACGGCGTAATATGCTCAGCCCTTGAAACCCTAAAAATATAGCGAACACAGGAGTTCATTTTACGCTGCAGCCGCACCTGCAAACTATTGCTAATATTACAGTAACCTACACAACAGTAGTCAAACACCGGAAATATCAGCGTGGTGACAAGCTTTATACGCAATTTCTCATTGAAGACTTCATTATTTACCTTCAACTGCGCTAGCACCCGCATCGCCCGATTGCACACTTCTGTAACCTGACAATCCCACGAAAGAGTACAATCAATCAAAACGCCAAGATACTTAACAACTGTGTCGTAGCGAATAATACAGTTATCTACTCGAATGCAATCAGCATACTTACAGCTATTACTATTGATTTTAAAATTACTGCCAAAAATTATAGCTTTGGTCTTTGACGCATTCAACTTAAGATAATTAATATTGCACCACTCAACAATGTCAACTATTTCTGCATTTAGCGCAGCAACACAATCATTAACATGTTCCAAATCACAAGACAAGTATATCGCTAAATCATCAGCATAAAGCAAGTATCGACAGCGCAGTCGTTGAGAGAGATCCGAAATATAGAGTGAGAACAATAAAGGGCCTAGCACACTCCCTTGCGGCACACCATTAAGCACATTCCTCCAAGAGGACGCACACCCATCTGCGAATACCTGCTGCTTTCTCTGAGTCAAGTAAGACCTGATCCACACAATTGCATCATCAGAAAAGTTCATTGATATTAATTTACGTAGTAGTCTTATATGATTAACAGAATCAAAAGCCTTACTCAGATCAAAGAAAACAGCCACAGTGACTTTAGACTCATTTATAGCCGACCGAATGTCATCGCAGAGCTTGATGACCGCAGTCTGCGTATTCAAACCCTTCCTAAAGGCCATCTGATACTCATCTATATAATTATTCTCAGTAACATACTTAACAATTTGATCATGCACACAGCGCTCAAGTGCCTTTGACAAGTTACTTGTCAGCGATATTGGCCGAAAATCTGCACACACCTCCGCATTCAACCTCTTTGGTATCGGGACAATACGCGATAACTTCCACTCTTTCGGAAATACGCCTGAATTTAACGAACTATTAAAAAGTAGTGTCACAAATGGCAACACAAATGAAAGCAAACATTTATAGGCTTTAATTGGAAAATTATCGGGGCCAACAGAGTTGGAAGTAAGCCACATTATTGCCCTCTTAACAACATTATCATCAAGCTCCGAGAAACTAAAACATACATTATCATTGCCACCGTAGTGAGTTGTAATATCAGACTCATCAACCTTAAGCACAGAACAACCAGACGACTGTACAAAATAGTCATTTAACTCATTCAAATCCACTCCAATAGCAGACCGAGCACCCTTACGCTTTATCAGACCAAGCCTACGCAGATCGTTCCACATGGCTTGTGCACTTTTCACAGAACTTAATTGACTATCAAAATAGCGCTTTTTAGCTTCACTTATTCGCTGCTTCACCAAACGCCGCACATCAGTATACTCCTTATAGGCATAGCCAGTTCTCCTGAAGATCCTATACAGCTTGTCACGACGAGCCTGAAGATCCCTGATGTAGCTAGTAAACCACGGCGCTGGGGGGCGACGAGGGCTGATCATTCTCTCAGGAGCAACAGCATCAATAATATCACGAAGCTGCCGATGAAACCATACATTCATATCCTCAACAAACGCTTGCAGTTCCATATCCTCAATGTTAACCTCATTAAACAGCCGTTCCAGTAGTTCATCATCAATACTATGCCAGCTCCGATATGTAAAGCTCCTCAATTTCTGCTGCTCTACCTTATAGTTATACTCAATAGATATTAAATCATGATCAGACAAAAACGGCTGGGCAGATTGCTCAGTAGACAGGATCTTAGCAGCATCATCAACAACACAGACATCAAGCCACGTATCAGAGTTCTGAAGGTGATGCGTCGTCTCATATGGAACGATATTCAGATTAAAACTAACACATAGTCTACGCAGCTGATCACCGTAGAAGTTCCTGGAGCTCAAATCAGAGTTGAAGTCGCCCATAATAATTATATTTCTGTAGGTCGCAACAGCAGCTTCAAGATCATCCTCCAAATCATCAAGATGACCAGTATTAGGGGGCTTGTAAACAACTCCTACCAAGATTCGCTCCTTAGATGATCCTGAAACTTCAACAAACAAATACTCTGGATGCTTATCTACTAGATTCGTAGAGGACAATACACACTTAGACATCAGGTCATCCCTGACATAGAGAGCAACTCCACCACCGCTCCGCAGGCACCGGTCATGACGATGAAGCACAAACGACGGCAGGTACACCATATCATCAGATATTAGATGATTTAACCAAGTCTCAGACACAGCAATGACATCATACTTATTCCCACGAAAATATTCTTTAAAAATCTCTAAATGACGCTCATTCCTTAACGATTGAGCGTTAACATGACACACTCTCAAACACTTTTTATTGAACAGAGGTCGCAGAGTGCCAACCACAATGTCAGACACGCCTCCAGGTGATGATGATGATGATACCGAGGGAGGAACTCGCTGCTAATCAAGCAGACCCCGCAAAGGACCTACTCCCGGTGAAGGTAACATCTTCACTGGAGGCTGATCTTCCGCATACCGGACGTTAACACACGGAAAAGAAATCCAGACACTCTAGCCTGGATCCTAGGATAAGCCTTACGCACATCAGCACGAAGCTTGTAAAGAGAAGAGGGATAACGCCTATGAACATACACAGGAGCATCAGGAACTTGCGCTTTAGGCATTACAGCACCCAGCTTCACAGGATTACTCCTTACACTCTTCATAACCTCATCAACAAACCTCTGACTGCCGAACTTAACGCGTACATTGCGATTCATAGCACCAGCCCTTCCAAGCCGCTCCAGTTTAACCACATCTCTCTCAGCAACCTGAACTCCAATAGCAGTGGTAAATAACGTAAATGTGTCCATAAGTCTTTCACCGCGCTCCTCTGGAAGCCCACCAATTGTAATCTCATCAGCTAGCAATTGAGATTCAAGCTGCAGCGTTCTCAACTCGAGACTACCATCGCACACCCTCTGCGCAGCACCCTTAATCTCTTCAGCAAGGTCAGCAGAGAGACCAGGCTGGCCCTTTTCAACTTCAATCAAGCGCTCCTGAAGCTCTTTAACTGTAATCTTCAGCGAGTTACACTCAAGACTCAAGTGATCAATCTTTCCCTCGACTGACGCGATAGACTTCACGAAACCATCAACCTTAGCCACCATCCCATCCACTTTCATGCCGATGTCGCCAATCTTACCAATTTGCTCGAGCTTAGCACTGATCTCATTGATCTCATCAACATTGATACCCTCAAGCTTCTTGCTTATCACGTCAATCTTCTCAACACTGCTCAGTCGCTCATTAATCTTATTCAAAATGTCAGAGACATCCGGAACACAGACCGGACACTTGTTTACAATCTTCGCAGCAGCTAGCGACTTACTCGGCAAATTACAACGAACTTTTACACAAGAGTCATGATAATAATGCTTGCATTCAGCCTTAGTTTGAATCAAAGCTGACACGTCGGTAATACCGCGAACACAGATCACACAATAAGCAGTCATTGCAACAGACACCGCTAGATGGCAGCACAATGCAGTCAATAAGCAGCAAGAGAAAACGTGCCCCGCAGAAAACACAACCTCAATCAAAAACGCACAAATGTTTTTAATCAAAACTAAAGAACTACACTCTCCACTGTAGAGATTAATATCACAAAATACTCACAATAATCCACACTTCAACAATAAACAACCCAAAGTCAGACAATAAGCAAAATAGTAGACAAAAAGCCACCAGCAATCAGATAGAAAAAATAACGTCCGCTCCGTACTATACTCTGTGTAACATATATATTATATCTATATATATATAAGCGATTTCCACCTATATAGTCACTCATCACGATATCTCTGGAACCATTAGAGCTAAAGACTTGAAATTTGGTAGGAATATTCTTTTCACCGAGTAGAGGTCAGCTAAGCTCGGATTTTACGAAATTCCACCCCCAAGAGGGGTTGCGGGGGTGTTAATTGAAAAAAATTCACATTTGAAAAATACAGCTCTTATAGGTATTAAACTTAGTCAGGATATTCTTTTTGGCATGTTTGAATTTACTAAGAACTAATTTTATGATATTCCATCCCCAGAAGGGAATGCGGGGGCGTTGAAAATTAAAAAAAAATTTTTATCTTCCAATCTATAGCTTTTAAAAGTCTGAAACTTGACCAAAAAATTTTTTTTAGCATCTTTGAGTTTACTAACAACTAATTTTATGATATTTCACCCCTAGAGGGAGTGCGGGGGCGTTAAAAATTAAAAAAATTGTTTTTTCCAATCTATAGCTTTTGAAACTCTGGAACTTGGCCAGAATATTTCTTTTGGCATGTTTGAATTTACTAAGAACTAATTTTATGATATTAAACCCTAAGGGGGTTGTGCGGGGGCGTTAAAAATATTAAAAATTTGTATCTTCCAATCTATTGCTTTAAGAACTTTAAAACTTGGCCAAAATATTTTTTTTGGCATGTTTGAGTTTATCAAGAATTAATTTTATGATATTCAACTCCAAGAGGGTTGTGCGAGGGCGTTAAAAATTAAAAAAAAAATGTGTATTCCAATCTATAGCTTTTAGAACTCTGAAACTAGGCTGGAATAGAGTTCGGGAATAATGCCCTTAGAAAAAATGCATGGTGTAAAATAAAAATAAAAAGTCAAAAAATTTAATTAACAGCTGCAATAGATCAAAAACAGGAAACGATTTTTTATTTCGTCCGGTTAAACAACCAAAAATAAATACTTATCTGTATATATATATATATATAAGAGATTCCCACCTGTATATTGACTTATCACGATATCTCTGGAACCATAAGGCGTAGCGACTTGAAATTTGGTAGGAATATTCCTTTTGCCGAGTAGAGGTCAGCTAAGAACGGATTTTACGAAATTCCACCCACAAGGGGGGTTGTGGGGGCGTTAACAATAGAAAATTCCCATTTTTAACCTATAGCTCCTATCGACTTCAAATTTGGTAGGAATCTCCTATATGTGATGTAGAAATGATCTAAGAGCGGATTTTACGACAATCTACTCCCAATATGGATTGCGGGGGTGGACGTTAACAATGAAAATTAAAAATTTCCGACTTCTAGCTCCTACAGACTCCTAATTTTGTATGAATTTTGTGTAAGTGATGTAAAAATAATTTATGAACGAATTTTACGATATCCCACTCCACAGAAGAATGCGGGGGTGGGTCTTAACAATGAAAATTTTAAATTTTTTAGCTGTAGCTCCTAAAGGCTCAAAATTTGATAAATATCTGCTATATGCGAGGTAGAAATGATCTAAGAGTGGATTTTATGACAATCTACTCCCCAATATGGATTGCGGGGGTGGACGTTAACAATGAAAAATTAAAAATTTTGGACTTTTAGCTCCTACAGACTCCTAATTTTGTATGAATTTTGTGTAAGTGATGTAAAAATAATTTATGAACGAATTTTACGATATCCCACTCGACAGAGGAGTGCGGGGGTGGGTCTTAACAATGAAAATTTTTAATTTCCGAGCTGTAGCTCCTATAGGCTCCAAATTTGGTAAGAATCTGTTCTATGGGATGTAGAAATGATTCAAGAGCGGATTTAATGACAGCCTACCCCCAATATGGATTGCGGGGGTGGGCGTTAACAATGAAAATTTTAAATTTCCGAGCTACAGCTCTGACAGACTCATAATTTTGTATGAATTTTCTGTAAGTAATGTAAGAATCATTTATGAACGAATTTTACGATATCCCCCCCCCACAGGGGGGTGCGGGGGTGGGTTTTAACAATTAAAATTTTAAATTTTCGAGCTGTAGCTCCTATAAGCTCCAAATTTGAAAAGAATCTGCTATATGCGATAAACTGAAACTAAGGAAACGACCCAAAGTCGAAGAAAGTATTTACTAGCGTTATAGATTGAAATATAGATTAACTATCAAGTTGAAATACTAAAATAAAATAATAAATTATAAAATTAGTGTAAGAAAAGTAGATTTAAGCGAAAGATGTATCAGAGTTTGTTAGACAAGCTGTACATCTGGTGCCAATAAATCTATCTATATATATATATGAGATTTCCACCTATATATTGACTCATCACGATATCTCTGGAACCATAAGGCGTAGAGATTTGAAATTTTGTAGGAATATTCCTTTCGCCGAGTAGAGGTCAGCTAAGAACGGATTTTACGAAATTCCACCCACAAGGGGGGTTGCGGAGGCGTTGACAATGGAAAATTCCCATTTTTAAACTATAGCTCCTATCTACTCCAAATTTAGTAGGAATCTCCTATATGTGATGTAGAAATTATCTATGAGCGGATTTTATGATAAGTCATCCCCAATAAAGATTGCGGAGTAGGGGTTAACAATGAAAATAAAAAATTTCTAAACTATAGCTCCTATAGGTTTCAAATTTGGTAGGAATCATTTATATGTGATCCAGAAATGATCTAATAGTGGATTTTATAACAACCTCCTCCAAATATGGATTGTGGGGTGGTGCTAACAATGAAAATTTTAAATTTCTAAGCTAAAAGCTCCCACAGGCTCTAAATTTGGTAAGAATCTGCTATATTTGAGGTAGAAATGATCTAAGAGCATATTTAATGATAACCTACTCCAAATATGGATTTCGGGGCGTGGTGTTAACAATTACAATTTTAAATTTCCGAGCTATAGCTCCTACAGACTCCAAATTCGGTGAGAGTCTTCTATGTGTGATGTAGAAGTGATCTAAATGAGGATTTCAATAAATTCTACCTTCAATAGCGATTGCGGGGGTGAGTGTTAGAATTTTCAATTTCAATTTCCAAACTGTAACTTTTATAGACTCTAAATTTGGTGGAAATCTTCTGGTATAATTTTCCTGTCAAGTTCAGCTAAGAATGGATTTTATTAAATTCCTCCCCCAAAGGGGTTTGCGACGTCGTTAACAATGAAAAATTCCCGTTCTTAAACTATAGTTCCTATCGACTCCAAATTTGGTAGGAATCTTCTGTAAGAGATATAGAAATAATCTATAAACGAATTTTACGATATCTCACTCCAGGGGTTGCGAGGATGGGTATAAACAATGAAAATTTTGAATTTTAAAGTTGTAGCTCTTACAGACTCCAAATTTTGTAGGAACTTTCTGCAAGTGATGGAAAAATAATTTATGAACGAATTCTACGATATTCTACCTCAAAGAGAATTGCGGGGGCGTTAACAATAAAAAATTTCCGTTTATAAACTACAGCTCCCATATATTCCAAATTGGGTAAGAATTTTCTGTAAGAGATGTAGAAATAATATACGAACGAATTTCACGATGGTTCACCTCACAGGGGTTTGTAGGGGTAGTTGTTAACAAATAAAATTTTTATTTTCCAAGCTATAGCTCCTACAGACCCCAAATTTAGTAAAAGTCTTCTACATATAATATAGAAATTATTTAAGAACGGACTTTACAACGAATTACCTCCAATAAGGATCGCGGGGGTGGGTGTTAACAATAAAAAATCTTAATTTCCAAAATATAGCTTCTAAAAACTCTAAATTTGGTAAAAATCTTTTATTTCTCATGTAGAGATCATCTCACAATGAACTTCAATAAAGACTATTTCCGATAGGAATTGCGGGGATGGGTGCTAAAATCTAAAATTTTAATTTCCAAACTGTAACTTCTACAGACTCTAAATTTGGTGAGAATCTTCGTGTATGATGTCAAGTTCAGCTAAGAATGGATTTTCTCGAATTCTAACCCTAGAAGAGATTGTGGGGTGTTAACAATGAAAATCTTTCATTTCCAAACAAAAGTTTCTATGGACTTGAAGTTTTGTTGAAACCTTTTGTTTATAATGTAGAAATTTTCTCGAATAGGATCTTATGGAATTCCTCTCCCATATAAGAGTGTGGGAGTGATAATTGTCAAAAAATTTATACTTTTCAAATACAGTTCCTACAGATATAGAATTTGATAGAATCGCAAGAGAAACAGGAACTTACGGGAATGGCCTCCAAGGCCAACGGATTTAAATATTTTCCTTTTTTAATAATTATATTTTCTCACAACAATCGTCTCTTTGGCAGCGGCAAAAAAAGTCATTGTAAGGTTTCCAAAATTTAACTTTACATGTAGCTATTCACTCAACGGACTAAGAATTTTACATACATTTTACTTTTGCTGATCACATAACCCATGAATTGTTCTTATTACCGGATCGCGGGAACGTAACAGATTGAAATGAATGCATTTTCTAAGCACTTGAGATGTGAAAAAGGAATTTGGCTATTTATTCTAAGAGAATTTGTTAAAAACTTGTACAAATAAGTTTCTATGAAAAATTGATGTCACGGAGGAAATTTAAATTAACGGCAAAATTCGTCACGCTTTAAGCTAGCCAAATTTCAACTTCACCTATGAGACACGCAATTACTTTAACTGAAACTTTCAATGATCATTTCAAATTTTTTTCTTCGTTTCAGTCATTATTCATTTTTGGAAAAAAACCACTGGAATGTCATAGTGATTGCACATTAAAATTTACAATGAATATTAGCTAGAATAATCACAGGGATAAAACCCAGTAAACACGTTTACGTCAATGTGACGTCAAAATGACATTGGGCTATGTCAGGATTTACGTAAGATACAAGTCACGAATGAGTCATATATGACTCATTATTTCACACTTCTTGACGTAAGATTCTGACGTAAAAATATGACGTAGTCATGACGTCAGTATTATGTCTCAATGACATTTATGACGTCAATATGACATACCTGTGATGTCTATATCATGATAATGATGTCATTATGACGTAAAAGTGATGTAAGTGATGTAAGAATTGTACCTCAGAAAAAATATTAAAAAAAAAATTTCTCAAAAATAAAAAGATGGCAATTTTGAAATTAATTATAGTGTTGTGGACTTATTACAAAGTTTGAAACACTAGTTATATGTTGATACTTGATGAAAAAATCCTGAAATATGCTGGGCTCGAACTTGGGTCCTCACGTATTGAAGTCTGGAACGCTGCTCACTTGTCCAAGTAACGGTTCATGTTACGAAGCAAATAACTTATGTGATAAGCCTTACATGACGAAAAATGCTTATTTCATCATTTTTTCTGAGATTAAATGTATTTTAAGAGCTGGAATTGTATAAAATTCAAGTCTAATAATTTATACAATTTTATAAAATTTCATTAAACTCATGAAATTTTACAAAGTTCTATAAAACTTTGTAAAAACTCTTATAAAAGGCTCTCTAGTGAAACTTGTGGTAATGAATAGGCAATTTATAAATTTTCATAAGAATTGATTGAATCTTACACTTTCAAAAATTTTCGTCTAAAAGCGGACGCAGAGAACTTTAGACTCTCTGCGGACACAGAGAACTTTCACAGAGTGAAATTTTTCAGAGTAAACGATGTATCCGTGTCATTTGAATATTTTTAATACTTATTGATTTCTCAAGACTCGAATTTTTTATTTAATTTTTTCCGAAAATTTAGTATTTTTCATTTGGATTTTTCTTCTTCAAAATTTCAATTTACAAAATTTAGATTTTTTTTTTAATTTCAACCCTTTTAAGTATACCATTTTTTAATCTATATTTCTTTTAATTTCAATTTTTTCGAAATTTGAATTTTTTAATTTAACATACTAACAACATTATGAAACTTGATGTACACAGTAAAAATTTTGCGTCATTGTGTCAAAAATTTTTGTGTTAAAAATTTTATGTTAAATATTTAACATTTTATTATGTTGATTTAACACAATAAATATTAAATTTACACTTAAAAGTTAAATATTTAACACAAAAATTTTTAACACTAAAGTTTTTGACGCAATGACGCAAAATTTTTACTGTGTAAAATACTATTAGTCTCGTCAATAACAATCATGGAACTGTTTGAATTATTTCAAATACAATGTTTCATAAGTAGCAGCACTAATGTCAGAAAATTATTTTTCAAGTAATAGTGCAATATTTAAATGACTGACATTTAATTTCTTGACGCGAAATCATAAGAAATTATATGTTTACTCGCTTGATGGTTTAAAAATTTAGAGTTCATGCCACATTAATTGAACTCGGTATTTTGTTATCAGTTTCACACCAAATCATTTATACTGAATGAAGTCGAAAATATTTTTACAATGGATAAAAGTACCTAAATTCATGGAAAAAATATAAGTGAGAAACATATGCAACGAAAAAGTATTTCTTGCACTAAGAAAATTTTGACGGAGGCTGAAGTTATATTGGAGCAAGAAGTGTTTTAGTGTCAAGATATTTTGACTTCATTCACGAAATTTTCAGTCATCTCTAATATATTCTTAGTCCAAAGAAATTTACCTTTGAGTCAAGATTTTTTTTCTGCAGTGTATGGAAACATACAATCAAAAGATATAAAAAGTTTATATCCCACATGTATTTAATTTGTATGTTTTTTTCTTAAAACGTAAATGAAAAATATTTTGTATGTTATTTGCTAATATGTTAGATATATTCATTAATATTATAAATTATAAATTTTTGTTATTAAGAGCGGACTTAAATTTGCAAAGGTACCAGCTTAAATCAGCTGTTTACCTCTTTCTGATTCTTACTAAATTTTAAACCAATTTTCACTAATATTTAGCGATTAATTGTAAATTAGACATCTTATTGAAGAAGTTTTATATTTGATAAATTTTGATCAATCGATAATATTAAAAAATACATCCCCAAATTTTATCAATATTATGGAAAATAATCGTTTGTCACTGATTTAGAAAATGACTTTTCAAATTACGTCAGTATTATGTACAATTGTGACAAATTATTGATGTTAAATAATGACTCACAGATGGTATCGGTATTACGTAAGACCGTGACTTGTCACTGATGTAAACACATGATATTAATCTTACGTCAAGATTACGTACAACCGTGACTTGTCACTGATGTAAACGCATGATGTTAAACTTACGTCAAGATTACGTACAGCCGTGACTTGTCACTGATGTAAACGCATGATGTTAAACTTACGTCGTTATGACATACAATGATGGCATTAATGTTACGTAATATTGTAGTTTATATATTATGTCAGTTGTACGTAATATCTAAGTCATTTCCGTTACATCATAGAGAAGTAATAAACTTACATCAGTATGATGTCAAAAATATATCATATATTTTTACATCATAATTGGATTACAAGACAGGTCAATTTTACGTCATATTTACGTAAAATATTGTGACATTCCTATGACTTATAAATGACGTCATATTGAAGTCATGTGTTCACTGGGAAGGAACGGGCCAATCTGATAAAATTTGAAATCTGTACAAATTTAAACAATACTCCCATTAAATTTCAAGTCTAGATCTCTAAAAATACAATTCTATGAAGTGCCCAGCGGAGCGGGCGGGTAACAGCTAGTATATATATATATATATATATATATATATTAGACTGTGCCAAATAAATCGAAGATTTTTTTTTTCGGTCCCATATCAAAATTTCGTTTAGTTACGAAAAAAAAATTGTGTCAAAATTTGAGCGCTTTATCTTCATTTTTCAATTAGCGCTCGCAAAAAGAAGAATTTTCGCTAAAAAAAGTTTTTTTTGCTCGACGGGCAGAAAGCGTCAACTTTCAGCCCGCTGCGCTAAACGAAGTTGCCCCTTTCTGCCTTCGTCGAGCAAAAAAATAGTATACACTCCACGGGAAGTAAATAAGAAAGCCTCAGATCACATGTTTGTCGACCTCGGCTTCGCCTCGGCCAACAATTACATGTGATCTGAGACATTTCTTACTTTACTTCCCTAGGTGTGTAATATACTATTTTTCACTTATTTTTTGGTTATAGAAAATTTAATATACCAAATATGAAAAAACACTTGGTATGGTTTTGTAGGAAATTTAATTCTCTATAAAGATGATTTTTTGTCGAATTTAAAGAATCAACAGCTTCTTTTTAATAGCTAATTTAATTAAAATTTGTTCAATAATTTTTGTTTCCAATTATCGATGGACACGTATAAAACTACTTCTTCACGAAAAGAACTGACTTATACAATTTTTTTAGGAATATTTATGATCTAAAAAAATAGTTTTTATGCTTTAATTAATTAAAGTATAGTACAATAAGAGTTGAAAATAATTTTATTAACAAAAATAATGAAGACAAAAAAATTAATTTTTTCGTAATTTTTTCGTAATTCATGCTTCAAAATTAATAAAATATATCTTTTTCTGTCATTTTTATTCGTCAACAGATTCTTCTGTAGCGCTCGTAACTCAATACGGTAGTTTGTAGTCTAGCCAACAAGTGCCTTTTTGGTTAACTTTTTTCAGCAGTCTCCGAAAATTATTATTGAGCTGTCATTCGATTTAGAATGGCATCTAGATGATTTTTGAAAAAAAAATGAAGTTCCGCTTGTAAAAATTGCAAAAGTTATCAACAATTAACTGAAAAAAAGGGGATTTAGTTTTTTGATAATATCTCAAAAACTAATGAAGATTTATTAAATTTAAAAAAAGATTAAAAAATAGGAGGAAATTTCCCAAAAAAAAGTCTCAATTCCCAGAACTGTAGGACCAATATTTAAAAAAATTATCATTAAGGAAGTACGAGCACCAAGACAACTTTTGATCAAAGGCTTGATTTTTCTTTAATATGAAGTTTAAATATGTCTAAACAAATTCCAAAAATTTGAAGGAGATTGCCCGATTATTTAAATAAATAATTAACTTTAAAGTTGAGCAATTTAACATTGGTCTTATGGGGTAACCTCCAAACATTGATACATTTTTGTATTTTTCTCGTAAAACTGTTGGTGAATATTTTTAAAAAACTTATGGATGAAAGTAAATATATTAGTGATAAATCTAATTCAAAAAAATTTACACTTGCCCGACTAATTAAAGTGTATTAAAAGAAAAATAAATACCGACATTAGCCAATGTTAAATGTTTATCTATATATTGAGAAAAATCATATGGTTACTGCTCTCCCCTTACCACACTAGTCAATACCTATCCCCACCCCGTCTAGCGCTCGTACTTCCTTATTAATATTTTGAAGAAAAATTTTTTTTCGACGATTAATTTAAGTTTTTAATTTTTCAACAACGAAAATTATTAACAAAAAACTGAAAAATGAAATTTTTTTAATTTTTTCAACGGGGATCTATTCTAAAAACTTCCAAGAATTGCTCCACCCGTGTAAAAAAAAATCGACAAAATTGTCTTAAAATTGTCGTTTGTTTAGAATCTTAAACGTGACACAAACCAAGACTATTTTAAGACTCTTTTAAGATGCTAAAAAAAATTTCCGAGAACAGATTTTTGAAAATTTAGTTCTCGAATTTGTTGGGAAAATTAATTTTTAGATGATTTTACGGCTTTCTAATCGCAATATTTTTGAGTAAGATGTTTTTAAATTGAATTTATAATTGTTAAAAAATTATATCCGACAGTTTTAAGACGTTCCGTTTTAATGTTCCGGGGCTCTATCGCTGTTAGCTCATCTCAAAATAGTCTCAAAATTTATGTTTAAGATTTTTTTGAGACTAATTTATTTAGATCGTTTTAAGACTAATTTATTTAGATCGTTTTAAGACTAATTTATTTAGATCATTTTAAGACAATTTAAAGATGCTCCATAATTATATTCCGGAGCTCTGTCGCTGTAAGATTTTTTAAAGACTATTTTAAGATTTTTTCAAGACAATTTTTTTTAAGACTTTTTGAGATATTTTCAAAAAACTAAATCCCCTTTTTTTCAGTAAATTGTTAATAACTTTTGCAATTTTTACAAGCGGAACTTCATTTTTTTTCAAAAATCATCTAGATGCCATTCCGAATCGAATGACAGCTCAATAATAATTTTCGGAGACTGCTGAAAAAAATTAACCAAAAAAGCACTTGTTGGCTAGACTACAACTACCGTATTGAGTTACGAGCGCCATAGAAGAATCTGTTGACGAATAAAAATGACAGAAAAAGATATATTTTATTAATTTTGAAGCATGAATAATCTTTAAGTCAATGAAACTTATGAATAAAAAATTACGAAAAAATTAATTTTTTGTCTTCATTATTTTTGTTAATAAAATTATTTTTAACTTCTATGGTACCATACTATAATTAATTAAAGCATAAAAACTATTTTTTTAGATCATAAATATTCCTAAAAAAAATTGTATTAGTCAGTTCTTTTCGTTAAGGGAGTATTCTACTGTAGAGGCATGAATTTCGCCCGGTTTTAGAAGCGTTGTACGAAGGAAACAAAAAATATTTTTACAATCAATTTTTTTATCATTTGTTTATTGATGTTTTATTATTACATAAAAAAATTATTAAAAAAAAAAAATTAAAATTGACAAAGTTATGAGCAGTCAAAGTGGGGGGGTCAAAAAAAAGAGGGTGTCCTGGCGTGCATTATTCCAACCCTCCTGGTGATCTGAAACATAAAAAACAGACGGATTCTTAATTATTATAGATGCTGCTATCGTATAACCCTTGGATAAGTTAAAAAAAATTTTTTTTTAAAATGGCGGCAGTTTGAAAAAAAAATTTTTTTTTTTCATATTTTTTTAACAATTCCGAATTTTTTAAAAATACTAAATGACAAGTTATAGTTTTGGGCAGGGTTCACGAGATGAAGCGACGTATAGAGAACATCCTCTTCAAATTTGAAGTAAATCAGTTCATTAGAACTCGAGATATCCTTACCGCCAGCTCGAAAAAAGTAGTTCCGAGAAAAACGCGTTCAAAGTTTTGAGACAAGTTTTCGACAATTTTACTTGTAGAATGGTACAGAATACTTAGATATTTTTAATCGGCGATTCCTGCTCCATATAAGAATCCTTCCTCTACTTCAAAATGCTCATTCTCCGATGTTCTCTTGTGAAGACGTGTAGTTCTACCCTCTTTTGACGCCTCTGAAGTCCGGAGTTCCGAGTGCTCGATACGCGCTTCGTCCCGTCTCGCTGCAAAAGCATTAGCTTCTGGACCAATCGTGATTCCCATAACATCTAAGATTTTCAATATAGGTATAAAACCTTCATTAAAAATACTAACTGCGAAGAAAGTGGCAATCTCAATTGTCTTCGGTCCAGCGTGAATGTGCTTCGGAGCAAAAGTCCAAATTAATGAATTCAAAGATTCGTTATTATTTTGGGTTTCAGAACCCAAACATCGTTCCAATAGAGAATCAGCTGATAAACTTTCATAAATTGGTTTTATTACTTCTGAAACTTGGTCATTTAGAGGAGGATTTTTGTGGTCAAATTCGTCAATAGTGCCGTCTTCTATTGCCTTCTGATACTTGCACCAACTAGATGAACAATTCATGTGCTGAGGATTTTCGTTAGTTGAAATTTTATGAAAGTAGGTTGCCCACACATCTCTCTTCATGTCTTCAACAGAATCTGAATTTCGACGAATTGCCAAACCATAATATAAAGACAATTCATTGATAAGCTTATCAGTGAGTTTACCAGCGTCTTTGCCACCAATGCCTTTATTATCTTTTTTTGCTTTACGTAACCGTGAACTCATGCGTTTTTTAACATGCCCAACACACTCCTTTTTTTCTACTACCGGGTTATCATTGTAGGGGTTAATATCAAGAATGCCCTTGAAAGTTTTTGAGTCACCATCTCCGATATATCGGATAGATTTGTCATTATGCTTGGTTTCCGACCTCCCAAACATTTCAACAACCGCGTCAACTTCCATTTTTCAGGCGCTTCCTTTATGATTTATAGTGCAGACTTCTTCATGCTCTTTATACCAATCTAGATAAGCTTCGATGTCATCATTTTTTTTGTGTTTCCATACATTACACTCTTGACAAAAACTTGATTTGACTATCGAGTACTTGCCGACGAGTACTTGCCGACGAGCGTAGTAACACCAACGGACCGGAACCGATGCCACGTCACTAAAACGGCTATAACTCATAAAATGATAGGAATTTTGAAAAATCCTTTTAATGACAAATTTTTGAATATGTAAACTTTGAAAATATGAAAAAAAAAAATTTTCGATTTTTTTCAAAATTCTACAGTAGAATACTCCCTTAAGAAGGGTTTACATTTTTCCTCTCTCTCGCCCTCTATTGGACAAACGAAAGTATCTCTGTCATACTTGTACAACAAATGGAATCTTAAAACGCATTTTATGCATAAATAAATGAAAATTTTCCAAAAAAGCGCTTCGCTCTTTGATGAATCATTTAATTATCTATCGAAGAGCGAAGCGTTTTTTTTCGAAATTTTATCACATACATGAGAAAAACACGTTTGAAAATCAACTATAAACTGCTCTTAAGAAGTAGTTTTATACGTGTCCGTCGATAATTGAAAACAAAAATTATCGAACAAGTTTTAATTAAATTAGCTATTAAAAAGAAGCTGTTGATTTTTTAAATTCAACAAAGAATCATCTTTGTAGAGAATTTAATTTCCTACAAAACCATACCAAGGGTTTTTTCATAATTGGTATATTAAATTTTCTATAACCAAAAAATAAGTGAAAAAAAATCTTTTTTTGGCGAAAATTCTTCTTTTTGCGAGCGCTAATTGAAAAGTGAAGATGAAGGCTCAAATTTTGACACAATTTTTTTTCGTATCTCTAAACGAAATTTTAATATGGGACCGAAAAAAAAAATCTTCGATTTATTTAGCACAGTCTAATATATATATATATATATATATATATATATATATATATATATATATATATATATATATATATATATATATATATATATATACATATAGTTTGATACCCGCTCGCTTCTGCTGGGCATACAATAAAAATTTTATGTTGTAACCTAGATGAAAAATATAAACAAAATGATTAATTTCAAAAGATAATTAATATAAATTTTGAATTAGAGAAAAGTGATTGTTTATGATAACCGGTGTTAGCGAGTATTAAATATATGAGAAAAGTATTTTATTATTAATAATCAATCAATCAATGGGTCAGTTAGTCAGTAAATCTGTCATTAGACAGATTTCCGCATCACCCATGACGTACTGTGTAGTGAGATGCGTTCCCATTATAATAATGTTATCCTAAACATTTAGTCTATACCGGATAGGTCAAATGGTAGAGTAGCCGACATGTCACCGGAAGGTTCTGGGTTCGAATCCCTGTCCGAGCTATCTGAATTTTTTCTCGCATATTCTGTAAACTCTTATTAAGAAGGTCCTTCCTATTTCTTTCTCAATCTCTTCCTCCTCCAATTATTCTGTTACGTGAATGTTGGAACGCTTCACGTAATAATTATCCGTAACTCCTATTCTTTTCCGCTTCATAGTATTATTTAATTTTAAAAATGTCAATAATTTTTTAATTTTAAAAAATGTTAATAATAAAATACTTTTCTCATATATTTAATACTGCTAACACCGGTCATCACAAACAATCACTTTTCTCTAATTCAAAATTTATATTCATTATCTTTTGAAATTAACCATTTTGTTTATATTTTTCATCTAGGTTACACCATAAAAATTTATTGTATTCCTATCGAAGCGGGCGGGTATCAGCTAGTTATTAATAAATTCATAACAAATTAAGTGGTATTAAAAAATATATTTATTATTACTCATTTTATTAGAAATTATCTTAAATCGACCGTTTTTTAAAATAATTTAACGATATCGTTGTGAAATTTTAGAGAAGACGCATCAGACACAATTTACCATTTTAATTTTAATCATTAAAATCAGTATAATCATTTAACAATATCAACTTGATAATATTTATGTTTAATTTATCTGTGTTATGATATAATCGAGTTCATCCTTCATGATTATTCCAATACATATAAGTTATTTCAGTTATTAATGATTTAGCTATTCTTTCTTAAAAAACGTATGATTATGAATTCCCACTGTCCCAACAGTCAATCGATAAAATTTAAAATCAATCATTTTGACAGTTATTATAGCAACGGTAACCATGATAACGGTAACCATGGTAACGGCAACCACGGCAACGGTAACCATGACAATGGTAACCATGGCAACGGTAACCATGGTAACGGCAACCACGGCAACGGTAACCATGACAATGGTAACCATGGCAACGGTAACCCTGTCAACGGTAACCCTGTCAACGGTAACCATGGCAACGGTTGATTAGCGTGGGTGGTTGTAGGGGGGTTGAGTTCGATAATTTACGGGTGCCACTGATGGTTTCTTAGATTAGAGGGTCAAAATGATATTTCGCTCCCAAAAAAAGAGAGAGATATAGGGAAGGGGAAAGATTATAGGGCACGGGAGGGGAGGAGAAGAATGAGAGGGAGGGGAGGGGAGGGCATATGTGATGGTAGACGAAAAATTCATTTTGGCTAGGAATTGCGTAAAATCCGTTCTTAGTGAGCGTCTACATCACGAATGGAGTAACTATGCTAAATTTCAAGTCAATCGGGCGAATAGTTTCGGAGATCTCGTGATGAGTGAGTGAGTGGTATTTCGCTTATATATATATATATAGATATGTATATATATATATATATCTATATCTATATATATATATCTTATATCTATATATATTGTGACATGAGAAAATTTTCTAAAATTTGAAATTCCGAGTTTTAAAATTATTAGGTTGGCTAAGCTGAGGAAAAGCAGAGATTCGACGCGCCTGTGTCGCCCCAAGCAGCCTCCCGATCAGAATGAGAAGCTCGAGGTAAAATTAGTAAAAGAAAACGCGCCGAATTTAAATTAAAAATTCAAATAAAAAGAATACCGGAATGAGTGTGAACTATTGTTGAATGCATGAGTGAGTGAGACTAGACTATAGCGATCAGACGACCCGCGAATTTCTACGAGCCATCGACGATCAACGTGACATCTGGCCGCGAGGATAGAACGACGAGAAAATTTGAACGGACCAATGACGACGGAGAGCGACCAACAACAAGTATGCGAGGCGCCATCTGAACACGAGGCTGATCACTAATCGAAGTATCGACCAATCATCGATCGCAACGGAATACTGGACGCATCCCGGAATACAACGGCCGGCTAGAAGAAGCTGTGAGCTGATTGGATGCGAGTTTTTGGAACGAACCGAAAAGAAAAGAGCATGGGTTGCCGAGGAGGCAGCCATATTAGCAAGGAATTCTGATCTGGACGCCGTGACTGTGGCATCGTGCCGTTCTATTTTGATTATTTTTGCTGTTGAGTTTTTTTTAAATTTGTCGCTGACGTGAGTACGATTGTGTACATTATTGTGAAATATTTCGCTGAATTGTTTTGGACACTACGACCCCGGACACGCCATCGCCGAGATATCGACGCTCTTCCGTCAGTTTTGCCGCCAACTTCGTCTACTTGGTCAGCATCGCCCGAGACGTCTACGGTAGCTGCAGGGTAAGTCTGGTCGCTGTCTTTATTAGCCCCAGGGTGTCATCACCGCGAATTTCGTCGTGTTAAAATAATTTGTTTATAATTCGAGTTGCACGGAATTAAAGAAATTCCGTGCGGTATTTTTGAAGCTTAGTGACGACACTCTGCGGCACGGTACCGTTGAGTCACGTGTTTGTGTGTGTGGAATTTTTGGTCGGGATTATAAGTACTGCTTACCTACCTCGAGCTTCAAATACCCGACAAAGCGGCTTAGTAAAGTGCTTTGTAAAATAAGTTGACGAATTCGAATACTTCGCATAATTTGTTTTTTTTTTCTTCTTGTCATTGTTGAACCATTTGACGATTTGAATTATTTTGGATAATTTTGAGATCTTTATTAGGTTTTTGCGATTGAAATTATTGGTTGAATTTTGCGATTGAAATTATTATATTTTTTTTTTAATAAAAAAAAAAAGAGAAGACTTCGTAGATAAATTTTGCTGTTGCGATTTTTGATAAAGATTTGCGATTGAGATTTTGTTATTAAATTTGGCAATTGAAATTTTTGATAAAATTTTGCGATTGAAATTTTTAATAAAATTTTGCGATTGGAATAATTATTTCCTTTTAAAAATTTTTTGAATAAATTTTGCGAATTGAATTAATTATTTGTTTTGAAATTTTGAATAAATTTTGCGAATTGAATTAAGTATTTGTTTTGACAATTCGAATAAATTCTGCGAATTGAATTAATTATTTGTTTTGAAATTTTGAATAAATTTTGCGAGTTGAATTATTTATTCGTTTCGAAATTTGTTGAAGCATTTTGGCGAACCGACATTTTATGTATTTTGTTTGAAAGAAAGGGCTTTGTAATTTTTATTTTTGGTTACTCGAATTTCTTTCTAGAATTTGGTTTATTTTGAAATGTCGAATCATTGCGTTAGCACTAGTCTTGCGTTAGAATTATTTTTGCGTTAAATAATTTTGTTATTAATGCGACATTGCCGACAGTATATATTTGTTGTTGAATAAACCGTTGTTGGATTAGAATTGCACGCCTCAATTATTTTTTTTAATTGTTGTTGCTCTGATTAACCGATCCTATCGTCCCATTTCGATTTCTTTGTTCGTCGATTGCCGTGATTCGATTTTTGAATCTCTTCAACACCGACCCGCCGCCCACGAAGATCCACCACCAGATCGACCCGTGGAACATTGAGTTCCTGGCGCCCAACCAAATATACGACCCAGGTAAGCCAATTTTTGGTGACCTGATCCGGCCCTGTCGACGCCAGTGCCGGAAAAGGCATCACAATATATAAGAGATTTCCACCTATATAGTCACTCATCACGATATCTCTGGAACCATTAGAGCTAAAGACTTGAAATTTGGTAGGAATATTCTTTTCACCGAGTAGAGGTCAGCTAAGCTCGGATTTTACGAAATTCCACCCCCAAGAGGGGTTGCGGGGGTGTTAATTGAAAAAAATTCACATTTGAAAAATACAGCTCTTATAGGTATTAAACTTAGTCAGGATATTCTTTTTGGCATGTTTGAATTTACTAAGAACTAATTTTATGATATTCCATCCCCAGAAGGGAATGCGGGGGCGTTGAAAATTAAAAAAAAATTTTTATCTTCCAATCTATAGCTTTTAAAAGTCTGAAACTTGACCAAAAAATTTTTTTTAGCATCTTTGAGTTTACTAACAACTAATTTTATGATATTTCACCCCTAGAGGGAGTGCGGGGGCGTTAAAAATTAAAAAAATTGTTTTTTCCAATCTATAGCTTTTGAAACTCTGGAACTTGGCCAGAATATTTCTTTTGGCATGTTTGAATTTACTAAGAACTAATTTTATGATATTAAACCCTAAGGGTGTTGTGCGGGGGCGTTAAAAATATTAAAAATTTGTATCTTCCAATCTATTGCTTTAAGAACTTTAAAACTTGGCCAAAATATTTTTTTTGGCATGTTTGAGTTTATCAAGAATCAATTTTATGATATTCAACTCCAAGAGGGTTGTGCGAGGGCGTTAAAAATTAAAAAAAAAATGTGTATTCCAATCTATAGCTTTTAGAACTCTGAAACTAGGCTGGAATAGAGTTCGGAAATAATGCCCTTAGAAAAAATGCATGGTGTAAAATAAAAATAAAAAAAAAGTCAAAATATTTAATTAATAGCTGCAATAGATCAAAACTTGAAACGATTTTTTATTTCGTCCTGTTAAACAACCAAGAATAAATACTTATAAATTTATACGTTAGTGTTTTTTTTTTTTTTTTAATAAAAAGGTAAATTTTAATTTTGACTTTAAAATAATATGACTAATTAATTTTTTACAATATTTTTATTATTCCATTCGGCTTTTAACTGTTGCTGCTTGACCATTCTTTGCACCTTTTCATTACTCAGCTTCTCCATTATCTTCATAAATTCCCAAAAAAACGTAAAGGCGTCATACAAGGCTCGATGGAAAGATTTCTGTCATAAAATAAAAAAAAAAAGATTAAGTTATTAAAATGAATTATAAATAATACTGTAAATAATAATGTAAAAAATACATGTAAATAATATTGTAAATAATTACATTTCGTGCTTCATCATAAGCTGCGCCAATTGATTCGCTACGAGATTCTTTGAATGACATAGCTTCATGAGTCCGCCCATCTCTCAAGAAAACCTTTACAACGGTTGTACAACCAACAATGTATGTTCCATTGACTTCTTCAACGTAGTTCAGATAAAATAAAAATTATTTAATATAATTTTCAATTTTTGATTTTTAAAGCAATTTCTTTTTAATTTAACTAAGAACTTTTTTCTTATTCAAATTTTTTTTAATTAAAATTATCTGAGAAGTGTATACATTTTAATTTTGACTTACCAATTATCTGCTTCTTGAGTTCGTGCGACCAATTATCATTCGTAAAAGCCATGTCTCCATGTATAATTAATGTTTCTAAATTTAAATTATCAAGATTCATTATTTTTTATAATTTTTATCGTTATGCAATGATTTATAGATTAAATATTTATTTTTTATTGATTTTGTTGATTTAATATTTATTTTTGATATATATTTATGTTTTTTATTTATATTTCTATTTTATTTATTTATTTTTGAAATAGCCTTGAAGTTATCTCCAAAACAAATGAATTATTTAACTTCATTAATATTTTTTTAATGTGTCAAAGTTTTAAAGAGAAAACAGATAGCTGTCAAACGAATTATTTTCTAAAAGTGATTTAATTGATAGTTAAAGTGAAATTAATTAATATTATCATGTGAAATGATCATTTACTAAAATTGATTAAAATTGTTCAGTGAAATTATCATCACGAATAATTTAGTAACTTTAATCAACATCTGGACTATCGATACATCATGTGAAATGATCATCGAATGATAAGTTTTTCATTAATTAATATTTTCTTGAATATTTAAATATTTTCATTGCTGCTTGGGATTTTCCAGAAATTAATTTATTATCATAAATAAAAAAAAAAAAATTTATTAGTTGATATAGCGTTCATCCAATTTTTATTTGAATATAATAATTAGATAATACTAAACTCATTGATCAAAGGTCATTTCTTGAAAGGTTTTTTTAATATTTAGTAAGTTATTATTTGATTTGATTAATATTATTTTATTTATGATGATATTTTAATTTGAATGAATTATTCTGTTATAATCATTTAAAATTTTCCAGTTGCATGAATTTTCTTTCGGTATTTAATCGATTATTAATTCATAGATTGATATTATTTTGTTTATTATAATACTTTATTTTGAATTAATTATTCTGTTATCATTCAATTCTTACTAATTGTATTACATTATTAACTTTTGACAATCTCTTCATCATATTTAATAGGTTATTATTGATTGATTGATATTATTTGGATAATGATCATAATTTAGTTTAAATTAATTATTCTATTAATATTTTATACTTACCGGTTACATATCATAATTTACTTTTCACAATTTCTTTTACCCATACAAATTTTTACTGCACACTAATGGAATCGAGCATTTCTTTCGAAATTATTGAAATTCCCGGCGACGGCGCGTGTCTTTTTTCTTCATTATCGTTTTTATTGTATAACACAGTGTCTTTTAGTGATCAAATAAGAAGTGAAATTGTGCTTTACGTGTTTAAAAACTGGCAGAGATTCCAATGCTTTACCAATCAGTTAAATGGAGAACCTTATAGTAATAAACATTCGTACTTTGATGACATGTCGAGGCCCAACACGTATGGAACTCTTTGTGAAATCAAAGCAGCGGCAGAATTATTTACATATGAGTTTCAAGTGTACCAACATGGTCATCTAATAGTTGCGTTTGGAGAAGCAACAAATGGAATTAAAAGATTAAGGTTTACTGGGAATTTTAATAAAGGTCACTTTGACGTTTTACTTCCATTGACTGAACCCATCAATAACGGTGTTTCTCAATCGGAAAGTATTGATAACGTTCAAGCATCTTTCACTCAACCATCACTTTCATCAAGGAGAGGACAAAAACGGCGAAAAAGATTTTCAGGTACAATTAGGTCTAAACAACTTAGAAAAGCTGCTTCAAAATATGCGGTAAATCATAAAGAAGTTCAGAGAAAGGCTGTTAAATAATACAAAAATCATCCTGAGATCCAAAAAAAAGCAGTTCAAACGTATGTTAATAATCATCCTGAAGTTATTAATAAAGCTCAAAAAGATTATCAGACTAGAAATCCGCATGTTAATAAAGCAGCTACAGCTAAATACCATGAAAAAACAACAAGGACTAAATTATTGCCCTGGACTTCTAAGTGTTTATCTGTGAATAATTACTGAAAGAGCGGAAAAGCGGGGATCAGGTTTAGGTCTGGATATCTCAATTAAAACGCGTAAATATTATTAAAAATTAACACTATGAATTTATTTACACTAAATACAAGTTATATTTAATATGTTAAATAGCGGATTGTTTAAATAAAAGCGGATTTATAATACACAGCGTGGGTAGCACAAGCGATGCCGGGTGACACGTGGGTGAACACTCTGCCGGCACTATAAAAGCGGTGAAATAAATGCACAAATAACACAATTTATCTATAACAAACTAAAGCGAATTATTAGCGGTTAATTTAAGCAATTTAAATTATAAAAATAGCGAAATGCGGTTAATTAACAATAAGCGAAAGTAAAGCGGAATTAATGGCGACTTGTTGCAACGAAAGCGTGGAAGCGAAAGATAATAACAATAGTTCGTCTTCTTCCTCGTTGAGTTGGGGAAGAAGGCTATTGCGCATGTCTAGTGGGAGCGATCAGCCAATAAAGCGGTCGATTCATGACGTGATCGAGAGGCTGATTTTCTATTGGCGGTTCGATTTTTGCGGGAACTAGCGGTGGACAGGTGCGTCTCTTGAATTTGGGAGTCCCCCAGGAGCGAGTTAATCGCTACTGGGCCTTGTTCACCGAACAATCTGGTTTTAAATACAATTGTCAAATTGATTATTCCAATGACAAAATTGTCAATCTTGGTCCCCGTTCTCCTTGCCAATGGTGTAATGCTTTGAAATGGAAAGATGAGACTCAAGGAATGTGCTGCAGTAGTGGTAAAGTTCAACTTTCTAAGCTTGGCCTCCATCCTGAACCTTTACACAGCTTATTGACTCATCAGGATCCATTGTCAGAACATTTTCTAAAAAATACCCGTAAGTATAATGGATGTTTCCAAATGACATCTTTTAGAGCCAAAGAGGTAAGAGAAGGAAATTTTATGCCAACTTTCAAAGTTCAAGGGCAGGTTTATCACAGAATAGGCAGCTTGATGTCTGAACCTAACCAAAAGCCTTCTTTTCTTCAAATATACTTTGTTGGTGATGAATGTCATGAAAGAGACATCCGTTGTGGAATTTATCCTGGCGTTTATCCGGAATTAGTTCATCAATTGCAGAAGTTGTTATATCAGCATAACAAATATCTTAAGGATTTTAAGGCTGCAATAGATTCAATTCCTAAAGATCAAAAAGACTTCAAAGTAATAATTAATGCTGACAGAAAACCGGCTGGAGAACATAAGGGCCGTTTTAATGCTCCTCAGGCAAAAGAAGTTGCAGTTCTCATTGTCGGACAGGATTTCGAAAAAGAGACATTGTTCTTCACAGTAGAGACAATAAGTTGATGCGAATTAGTGAAACACACCGCTCATATGATGCTTTTGCACAATATCCTTTGATGTTCTGTTATGGAGAAGATGGCTATCACATCAATATATCTAAGCGTGACGAGACGACTAAACTGCCTCTCGATAAGACAGTATCTGCTTCTGGAATTTTACAGCTTTAGGATTATGGAGCGTGAGAATGAAGTGTGCTATTTATTGCGATTCCGCAATCTTTTAAATCAATTTTTAGTTGACATGTACGCAAAAATTGAGACTGAAAGACTTAACTATATTCGTAACAACCAAAAAAAAAACTGAGAAGTGAGGAATACGTTCACTTGAAAGATGCTTTGTCAAAAAATGATGAACAATTATCAACAATGGGAAAAATGGTTGTGTTGCCTTCTTCTTTTACTGGAGGATCCCGTTACATGCATGAGCGAACTCAAGATGCAATGACCTATGTACGTCATTATGGACGGCCAGATTTATTTATAACATTCACCTGCAATCCTAAGTGGCCGGAAATAACGCAGCTTTTGAGTGAAGGTCAACAGTCTTATGATAGACATGACATCGTAGCGAGGGTTTTCAATGTGAAAGTGAAACATATGATAAAACTTCTTACAGTAGGTCGTATCTTTGGTGACACAAGGTGTCACATGTACACCATAGAATGGCAAAAACGTGGACTCCCTCATGTTCATATTCTATTATGGTTAGAAGAGAAAATGAGACCAGAGTTTATTGACCAAATTATCTGCGCTGAGTTACCTGATCCAGACATAAATCCAGATCTTTATCAAATTATCAAGACAACCATGGTTCACGGTCCATGTGGATCTTTCAACTTAAAATCACCCTGTATGGTTGATGGTAAGTGCACAAAAAATTTCCCAAAGGAATTTTTAAAAGAAACTCAAACAGGAGATGACGGATATCCAAAGTATCGTAGACGATCACCAGCAGACGGAGGAAAAACTTTCAAACTTAACGGAGTTGAAATCGACAACCGATGGATAGTGCCGTACAATCCCGTTCTATCCCATACCTTCGGGACTCATGTTAATGTTGAGAGTTGTAACTCCGTAAAAGCCATAAAATACATCTGTAATTATTTAAATAAAGGATCTGACCAAGCATCGTTTACCGTTCAGGATTTTGATGAGGTGACGAAGTACCAGGCGGGACGTTACATCAGTAGCTCTGAAGCAGTCTAGCGAATATTTCGTTTTCCTATTCATGACAGGTTTCCTTCGGTGATGCATCTTGCTGTACATCTTGAAAATGGTCAAAGAATTTATTTTACTGAGCAAGATGTGATTGACAAAGTAATTAATCCAAAAAAAACAACACTAATGGCTTTTTTTGAGCTTTGCCAAGTTGATGACTTTGCAAAAACTCTTTGTATGTTGAAGTTCCAGCTTATTACGTATGGAAAAATAACCGCTTTGATAGAAGAAAAAAAGGTAAGGTTGTTTCAGGTTATTTAGGAGTCAAGAAAGATCAAGTTTTAGGTAGAGTTTATACCGTGCATCCCGGAAATACTGAATGTTATCACCTGCGTCTTCTCCTACATGAGATTCGAGGTCCTACATCATTTTCTGCTTTGAAAACTGTTGATGGAGTGATTCATCCAACATTTCAAGCAGCATGTAGAGCACTTGGTCTTCTAGAAGATGACGCTAATTGGTATCGCACTCTGGATGAAGCTTGCATCTCTGATTCGCCCTACAAGATCCGTGAGCTGTTTGCCATTATGTTAGTTTTTTGTCATGTTGACGACCCATCGAAATTATGGGAGAAATATCGAGATTATTTTTCAGAAGATATTAAGAGAGAGGTAGAACGAGACGGTGGAAATGTTGAGCTGTTACTTGACGTTATTTACAACAAATGTCTCATACTACTTGAAGATATTGTTATATCAATGTCTGGAAAAACACTTCTTCAGTTCGGCCTCCACTCTCCAACCCGAGATGAAAGGTTTATTGTCACTAATCGTCAATATTTGCGTGAATTGGCTTACGACACCGTCTATTTAACTAAAGTTGTAGCTGAAAATGTTCCTAAATTAAATCTAGAACAGAGAAAAGTTTACAATGAAATTTTAAATTCGATTATATCTGATTCTGGGCAGTTGTATTTTCTTGATGCTCCAGGTGGTACTGGAAAAACGTTTTTAATCAATTTACTGCTTGCGAAAATCAGAAGTGAAAAAAACATCGCTATAGCCGTTGCTTCTTCAGGAATTGCTGCGACTTTGATAGACGGAGGTAAAACAGCTCACTCTGCCTTTAAATTACCTCTCAATTTAGGTTATTCTGAGTCTCCACTTTGTAACATCTCTAAACAGAGTGATATGGCTCATGTGCTGCGAGAAACAAAAATTATTATCTGGGACGAATGCACTATGGCTCACAAAAATGGTATTGAAGCTCTAAACAGATTGCTCAAAGATATTAGAGGTTGCGACCGAATTATGGGAGGAGTAATTGTTCTCTTGGCCGGTGATTTTAGACAAACTTTGCCTGTTGTGCCACGAGGAACACGTGCAGATGAAGTTAAAGCCTGTATTAAGTCATCAATTTTATGGCCTTCGGTCAAAGTTTTATCTTTGACTATCAATATGCGTGTTCATCTTCAGCCAAATTCGAAAGCAGAAGAGTTTTCAAAAATACTGATTGATATAGGTGATGGCCAAATTCCGGAAGAAGACGGAAGAATAAACGTGTCCTATATTAATTGTGAAACTGTCCCAGATTTAATCACCTTGACTGACAAAATATACCCGAATATTGACAAAGCTGGCGATAATTGTAGTTCATGGTTAAAGGAGAGAGCCATCCTCACACCAACCAATGAACAAGTCAATTGTATTAACAACTTTTTCCTGGAGAAACTGCCAACTGAGCAAGTAAGATATGAATCGGTGGACAAAGTACTGGAGGATGAAGAAGCTGTCCACTATCCTGTTGAATTCTTACACACACTCAATCCACCAGGGATACCACCTCATGTTCTTCAACTCAAGATTGGCACTCCAATAATGTTGCTCCGCAATTTAAATCCGCCAAAATTATGTAATGGTACCAGGCTTCAAGTCAAGGTCTTACACAAAAATGTCATTGAAGCCATGATTTTCACCGGAAAATATGAAGGAGAAACTGTATTCATTCCAAGGATCCCTCTGATTCCATCAGATTACCACTTCGAATTTAAACGTCTGCAATTTCCTGTCAAAGTTTGTTATGCCATGACGATTAACAAGGCACAAGGGCAGAGTTTAAAGATGACTGGTATTGATTTAAGAAATGACTGTTTCTCTCATGGCCAACTATACGTGGCATGCTCAAGAGTAAGTTCACCTGACAGCTTGGTCATTCTTCAACCAATAGGAAAACGAAGAATGTTGTATATAAAGAAGTTTTAAGTATTTAATTTTCTATTTTTGACTATATTAATAATTTCTTTAAATTAGATCGATAGAATCAGAAAATAAACAGTAATCCAATCAATAAATATTAAAATTTAAAAAAATTTTTGGATCTACCGCTAGAATGGTTTTTAATTCAATTATTTTAAATATTTTATCTATATAATAATTTCTTTTTACTGTTACAAAAGAAATGTTTATCAAGCTTTCAATTTTGTTTAGTGTTAATTGATTGGATACATTTATAGATTGAAAACGAATAGATATAATAAATAATATATTTTAATAGTTTTCAGGTTTATTGTAAAGCTAAAACTATGAACAATGTGTTTTTTGGATTTTAATTTACGTTTCTAATATACAAAATTAGTGATCAAAAAAATTTTAAAACTATGAAAATAATAACAGTATAAAAATAAGAACAATGATAAAATAGAAAATGATAGCAATATGGTAAAAAGTTCATAGTTTTAAATTTATAACCAATGTTCATTTAGAATTAGTTAATAAAAAAGATATAAGTTAAATTACTGTCTTTTTATTTAGCATGACAGAGTATTGATGCCTAGGTTTAAGTTGTTTATATCCAATCTATATTTATATAGATTTAATATGTGTAACAAATTCTAAACTTGATGGCATTGACACTCACGTCGATCCATGGTGTAGGCCTACTGGGGATCCCGCCATGTAAAATAATGGGAAAGCATCGTACGACACAGTACCTCCATAGTGATGTGGAAAGCTGTGTTATTTATTATTTTAACTCATATAAATCGATAAGACCCTAAGTAGTTAAGGGTGTCTTAATTTCGTAAATTCCGTTCATGATAAATAATTACGCAGCTATATAACATAATTTAATATTTCTTTCACTTGGCATGTATTTTATGCCACGCGAAGCGGGCGGGTAACGGCTAGTATATATATATAAGAGATTCCCACCTATATATTGACTCATCACGATATCTCTGGAACCATAAGGCGTAGCGACTTGAAATTTGGTAGGAATATTCCTTTCGCCGAGTAGAGGTCTGCTAAGAACGGATTTTACGAAATTCCACCCACAAGGGGGGTTGCGGTGGCGTTAACAATAGAAAATTCCCATTTTTAACCTATAGCTCCTATCGACTTCAAATTTGGTAGGAATCTCCTATATGTGATGTAGAAATGATCTAACAGCGGATTTTACGACAATCTACTCCCAATATGGATTGCGGGGGTGGACGTTAACAATGAAAATTAAAAATTTTCGACTTTTAGCTCCTACAGACTCCTAATTTTGTATGAATTTTGTGTAAGTGATGTAAAAATAATTTATGAACGAATTTTACGATATCCCACTCGACAGAGGAGTGCGGGGGTGGGTCTTAACAATGAAAGTTTTTAATTTCCGAGCTGTAGCTCCTATAGGCTCCAAATTTGGTAAGAATCTGTTCTATGGGATGTAGAAATGATTCAAGAGTGGATTTAATGACAGCCTACCCCCAATATGGATTGCGGGGGTGGGCGTTAACAATTAAAATTTTAAATTTCCGAGCTACAGCTCCGACAGACTCATAATTTTGTATGAATTTTCTGTAAGTAATGTAAAAATAATTTATGAACGAATTTTACGATATCCCTCCCCACAGGGGGGGTGCGGGGGTGGGTTTTAACAATTAAAATTTTAAATTTTCGAGCTGTAGCTCCTATAAGCTCCAAATTTGAAAAGAATCTGCTATATGCGATAAACTGAAACTAAGGAAACAACCCAAACTTAGTGTAAGAAAAGTAGATTTAAGCGAAAGATGTATCAGAGTTTGTTAGACAAGCTGTACATCTAGTGCCAATAAATCTATATATATATATATATATATATATATATATATATATATATATATATATATATATATATATATATATTAAGTGATTCAAAAAAAAGAATATTTTTTTTTTCGTTTGGTACTCTGAAAAATAGGTTCCTAGACACCTCTAAGAAAGCCTCTCCAAGCATGAGTTCTTAATTGTAACGGGAAAGTCCTCCTTCTTACAGTTTTCTATTTTTTCTTATTATCAGATAGAAAAATTTATATCTCGCTTCCAACTACTTGAAAAAATATCTTGTTCCTTAGATTTTGTAGGAAATTGAATGATCTACAATAAAGGTCTCTTACGATTTTTTCGTAAACCCAACCGTTTAAAAGATATTAACGGTTAAAGTTTGATTATTTTTGGGAAAATTTTTTATTTCTTATGAATTTTATAACTCAATGAAAAAAAATCATTATGAATGATGAAACTCATAGTTTTGTAGGAAATTTACTGCTCGATAAAAATGGTCTTTTATGATTTTTCGATCAAGTTGAGCGTTTACGAGATATTCATCGTCAAACATCAATGCATATCAATTTTTCTCGTTTTTGATCAATAATTCGAAAAATTTCAATTTATTCTCTGAGTTTCAAGGAAATTTAGACAAATTTGAGTTTTCATTATAAAAGCAACTCCTATAGATGTTTTCTGTTCAAAAATTCATTTGAAAGTTTTTATTCTAATAATATTTTTTTTTAATTTTATCTTTAATAATTTAAAATTTTAATCGCGTTGTCATTTATTATTATGAAATTTGTTCAGTGCGTATTTTTAAATTGTTTTTCACAAAATATACATAAAATTTTCGTTCGAGGGGATTTTTGTTTTGAATTCCATTTCTTCTTCTGTTTGTCTTCTGAAACTAACGCCATCTATGTTTTTTACTCTCAACTATCTTCAGTATCTACCCATTTAATACCGTATTTTCAGTGTTCCTAAAACTGATCATCTTGAATACGTAATAAAATAATTCATTCCAAATAAGTCTTATAATCATCACATAAATTTATTTATCATCAATTAACCTACAATGAATAAAGAAATACGTTTTATCGGAATACCTCTACAAAGAATTTCGGAACGTAAGTTACCAAAAGTGAAAGAGGTTATGCGTGTGTTTTTCTACCAACTTAAAATTTTAAAGTATTCAATCAAACAAAGTGCTAAAAATTCAGTTGACCAAGTTATTGAACTGTGGAGAAAAAATCAGATTCCAACTAGTGGAGCTTCTAATGCAGTCAAAAAATTTCTTCGCTATCACAGTCAATGGTTAAAATTACAAAAAAATTTCGATAAAAAGAATTCAGCGCAAAACCAAAAGGAAATGAAATTTCAGACTGATCTTGAACAATTATTCGACATTGTGAGCGAAAAATCCTTAAAAGTGCTTGATGATAATATTAGAAAGTTGTATTTGGATCAAAAATTCGGTACCCATAAAGAGATTCTTTCTAATAATGTACCTGTATCAAACTTAACCACAACTATGATGGGAATAGATGAGAGTAGTAAGTATCTGAGATATTTAATTATTATAAAGTCAGGTAGTAGTGTAACTTTTCATAGATGACTAGATGACATTTGACTAGACAATTTTTGGAGTCCTTTCTTGATTATTTGTCATCAAAATGAATAAATTCTATACATTTTCTTCGTTTAATTTATAAAACAGATCTTATTCCAGACTTAGATCAACCGTCTACCAGTCATGCGATTGTTCCAAGTGAAAAATCAGAGTCGTTCTCTACGTATACATTAAGTGGAGTTACAAATTTTGGATCTGATTCAGAGTATGAACCTCCAATTCCGACAAAACGAGCAAAACTTGATGTCTTAACTCCTGAAGTCATTTTTGGACTCGACCGAGCTAATGTCAGCAGTAGAAATGCGATGTTTATTATTGCTCCGGTTTTACTAGCGGTAGGTATTAAAATTGAAAATACAACGCTCAGTTATAGTTCAATTCAACGAGCTCGTATGCTTCAAAGAGAAGACATTGCTAAAGGACTTAAAGACAACTTTAAAACACACGATAAATACGTTGTGCATTGGGACGGAAAAATGCTGAATGACCTTGTTGGATCAAAATCTGTGGAACGGCTACCAGTTATTTTAACTGCATTTGGTACCGAACAATTACTTGGGGTTCCAAAAATAAATTCTGGGACGGCAGACAATCAAACATCAGCCATTTTATCGACATTGAGTGAATGGGGTATTATTAATTATGTTAAGGCGATGTGTTTTGACACGACGGCAGTTAATACAGGTAACTTATCAATGATAATTTAATCTAAAAAATATTTAATTATTAACGTTCTAGTTTAATTTTTATTGCTTACTGAATTTCACTTTTGAAATTATTGAGAATTATTTACTCATTTGGATTTTAAATATAATCTACAATTTGTTTAAAATATTAAATTTAACGATAGTTATCTATTTTCTTTATACAGGAATTGAAAAGACTTTGGGAAGAGAGTTAATCTGGTTACCATGTCGTCACCACATTTTTGAGATCATATTGAGAAGTGCATTTGAAGTATATTGGCCTGTGTCATCTGGGCCAAACGTACCAATGTTTGGAAGATTTAAAAAATCATGGGATGAAATAAATAAAACTAATTATAAATCTGGAATTGAAGATACTGTTGTTGCTGATATAATTTTGGATAAAAAAAATGAAATATCTAGTTTAATTGCACAATCCTTACAGGTATGATTTAACTGCGATTTTAAGAAAAAAAATTTTCTTGTTTCTGACAAATTTTTAATTGTTTTTGATAGTTACTACAACCCCGAGATGACTATAAAGAATTGTTGGAATTGTCGTTGATTTTCCTTGGAGAAATGCCTCAAGAAGAAATTTTTTTCAAACGTCCTGGTGCAATTCATCATGCTAGGTGGATGGCGAAGGCAATTTACAGTTTAAAAATGTTTCTATTCAGAAATGAATTTAAACTTTCTAATAAAGAATTGCACGGTCTTCGGCAAATTTGTATATTTATAGTTACACTGTATTTAAAAGCTTGGTTTTCATCAACTTCTGCAACAACTGCTGCTAATCATGACTTGCAGTTTTTGAAAAATTTATTCGAGTACAAAAATATCAATTCATTGATTTCTTCAGCAACTTGTGAAAAAATGATTTTGCATTTATGGTATTTAAGTGATGAACTTGCCATTTTATCATTATTTGACGATACCGTTTCATTGGAAGTAAAAAAAAATATTGTTGGAGCTGTTAATACTCGTAACGGTACAGATTCTGAAGCTAAAAAATTTATAATTGATAAAAACGATTTGAATTCATTAACGCAAAAAAGTCTGAGTGACTTTGTTTCTAAAAAGTCTTTAAATCTCTTTAAAATCTTTGATTTACCATATGACTTCCTTGATAAAGATATTGAATCGTGGCCTACTAATGACAGTTACATTGAAAATAAAGAATACTTTAACCAATTGAAAGTTGTTAATGATTCAGCAGAACGAGCTGTTGCATTAGTTAGTGAGTATAATCAATGCTTGACAAAAAATGAAGATCAATTCCAATACTTATTGCAAGTTATCAAAGAACATCGAAAAAAATACCCAAACTGCAATAGAGGAAATTATTTACAGTAAAAGTGTACCGTTATGTTGAAAATATTGAAAATTATATGGCAGTTGATAATTAAATAAATAAATTCTTCGATAAAAAAGTGAAACACATGTGAAACACACTAAATTGAATTATATATTTAAAAAATGCACTAATTTTTGTTTTAATGTAATCAAACATGCCCAAGACTAAAAACTAATTAAAAATAGTTCATAACATATTTCTATTTATAGAAACTCAAATTTGTCTAAATTTCCTTGAAACTCAGAGAATAAATTGAAATTTTTCGAATTATTGATCAAAAACTAGAAAAATTGATATGCATTGATGTTTGACGATGAATATCTCGTAAACGCTCAACTTGATCGAAAAATCATAAGAGACCATTTTTATAGAGCAGTAAATTTCCTACAAAACTATGAGTTTCATCATTCATAATGATTTTTTCATTGAGTTATAAAATTCATAAGAAATAAAAAATTTTCCCAAAAATAATCAAACTTTAACCGTTAATATCTTTTTAAACGGTTGGGTTTACGAAAAATCGTAAGAGACCTTTTGTAGAGCATTCAATTTCCTACAAAATCTAAGGAACAAGATATTTTTCAAGTAGTTGGAAGCTTGAGATATAAATTTTTCTATCTGATAATAAGAAAAAATAGAAAACTGTAAGAAGGAGGACTTTCCCGTTACAATTAAGAACTCATGCTTGGAGAGGCTTTCTTAGAGGTGTTTAGGAACCTATTTTTTAGAGTACCAAACGAAAAAAAAAATATTCTTTTTTTTTGAATCACCCTAATACATATATATATATATATATATATATATATATATATATATATATATATATATATATATATATATATATGAGATTTCCACCTATATATTGACTCATCACGATATCTCTGGAACCATAAGGCGTAGAGATTTGAAATTTTGTAGGAATATTCCTTTCGCCGAGTAGAGGTCAGCTAAGAACGGATTTTACGAAATTCCACCCACAAGGGGGGTTGCGGGGGCGTTGACAATGGAAAATTCCTATTTTTAAACTATAGCTCCTATCTACTCCAAATTTAGTAGGAATCTCCTATATGTGATGTAGAAATTATCTATGAGCGGATTTTATGATAACTCATCCCCAATAAAGATTGCGGGGCAAGGGTTAACAATGAAAATAAAAAATTTCTAAACTATAGCTCTTATAGGTTTCAAATTTGGTAGGAATCATTTATATGTGATCCAGAAATGATCTAATAGTGGATTTTATAACAACCTCCTCCAACTATGGATTGCGGGGGTGGGTGCTAACAATGAAAATTTTAAATTTCTAAGCTAAAGCTCCCATAGGCTCTAAATTTGGTAAGAATCTGCTATATTTGAGGTAGAAATGATCTAAGAGCGTATTTAATGATAACCTACTCCAAATATGGATTTCGGGGGTGGGTGTTAACAATTACAATTTTAAATTTCCGAGCTATAGCTCCTACAGACTCCAAATTCGGTGAGAGTCTTCTATGTGTGATGTAGAAGTGATCTAAATGAGGATTTCAATAAATTCTACCTTTAATAGCGATTGCGGGGGTGAGTGTTAGAATTTTCAATTTCAATTTCCAAACTGTAACTTTTATAGACTCTAAATTTGGTAGAAATCTTCCGGTACAATTTTCCTGTCAAGTTCAGCTAAGAATGGAGTTTATTTCATTCCTCCCCAAAAGGGGGTTGCGACGGCGTTACCAATGAACTATTCCCTGTTCTTAAACTATAGTTTCTATCGACTCCAAATTTGGTAGGAATCTTCTGTAAGAGATATAGAAATAATCTATAAACGAATTTTACGATATCTCACCCCACAGGGGTTTGTGGGGGTAGTTGTTAACAAATAAAATTTTTATTTTCCAAGCTATAGCTCCTACAGACCCCAAATTTAGTAAGAGTCTTCTACATATAATATAGAAATTATTTAAGAACGGACTTTACAACGAATTACCTTCAATAAGGATCGCGGGGGTGGGTGTTAACAATAAAAAATCTTAATTTCCAAAATATAGCTTCTAAAAACTCTAAATTTGGTAAAAATCTTTTATTTCTCATGTAGAGATCATCTCACAATGAACTTCAATAAAGACTATTTCCGATAGGAATTGCGGGGATGGGTGCTAAAATCTAAAATTTTAATTTCCAAACTGTAACTTCTACAGACTCTAAATTTGGTGAGAATCTTCGTGTATGATGTCAAGTTCAGCTAAGAATGGATTTTCTCGAATTCTAACCCTAGAAGGGATTGCGGGGGTGTTAACAATGAAAATCTCTCATTTCCAAACAAAAGTTTCTATGAACTTAAAGTTTTGTTGAAACCTTTTGTTTATAATGTAGAAATTTTCTCGAATAGGATCTTATGAAATTCCTCTCCCATATAAGAGTGTGGGAGTGATAATTGTCAAAAAATTTATACTTTTCAAATACAGTTCCTACAGATATAGAATTTGATAGAATCTCAAGAGAAACAGGAACTTACGGGAATGGCCTCCAAGGCCAACGGATTTAAATATTTTCCTTTTTTAATAATTATATTTTCTCACAACAATCGTCTCTTTGGCAGCGGCAAAAAAAGTCATTGTAAGGTTTCCAAAATTTAACTTTACATGTAGCTATTCACTCAACGGACTAAGAATTTTACATACATTTTATTTTTGCTGATCACATAACCCATGAATCGTTCTTATTACCGGATCGCGGGAACGTAACAGATTGAAATGAATGCATTTTCTAAGCACTTGAGATGTGAAAAAGGAATTTGGCTATTTATTCTAAGAGAATTCGTTAAAAACATGTACAAATAAGTTTCTATGAAAAATTGATGTCACGGAGGAAATTTAAATTAACGGCAAAATTCGTCACGCTTTAAGCTAGCCAAATTTCAACTTCACTTATGAGACGCGCAATTACTTTAACTGAAACTTTCAATGATCATTTCAAATTTTTTTCTTCGTTTCAGTCATTATTCATTTTTGGAAAACAACCACTGGAATGTCATAGTGATTGCACATTAAAATTTACTATGAATATTAGCTAGAATAATCACAGGGATAAAAGGTACGGGCCAATCTGATGAAATTTGAAATCTGTACAAATCTAAACAATACTCCCATTAAATTTCAAGTCTAGATCTCTAAAAATACAATTCTATGAAGTGCCCAGCGGAGCGGGCGGGTAACAGCTAGTATATATATATATATTAGACTGGGCCAAAAAAATTAACTATTTTTTTTTTTTTTTTTGTATATCGAAAATATTATTTGGGATGACAAAAAAAAAATGTTGTGAGAATTTGAGCCCTTAATATTTATATTAAGAGGTCTATCATCGCAACTTTTAATTTTTTTTTCCGGAACGGGTTTTTGTCTCATAACTCCTAAACCATCGAGGTAAATGAAATAAACTTAGATGTTTTTTGAAGCAAATTTAATTGTCTACAAAAAAAGACTGATTGAAATTTTTCGTCAGATGAACCGTTTTCTTATAAACACGCCTTGAAAATTGATAAGATTTCAGAATTTTATTGTTTAACTTTGGAATTTTGTAATTCACTTAAAAATTAGTATCCAGAAAAATTCAATAGAGATTCTTGAAGGGAATTTAATTTCCTACAAAAATGTCTCTTAACATTTTTAGCTAAATTCACTCCTTTGAAAGTTATTCAAAGTTAAAGTTGATGTCAAAATAAAATTCTGGTTTTTTTCGCTGTAAATTTAATTTTTTTGAGCCCATTGAAAATTTTGATCTTTTTATAGATAATAATTTTTATTTTATCAACAGAATTATGAAAAATTTGAAAAAATCATAATATATTTTTATTTATTGGCATTGAAAAGCTATTTTCTGCAGAAAATTGCATTTTCACTGTGTTTTGATAGTTTAAAAAATAACAATCATGTTGTTTTCTCATTGAAAATTATTTACTTTTTATTTAATACAAATTTATCTACGAGAATCCGCTTTGATTAACAACCTCCCCTTACTCCCCTTGTTTCATTTTTCGACATCAATCCACAGTACTACATCTCATGAGATTACTCTCTCATTTTCTCAATAATTGCGTCGCTTAATACAAAGCCAACCGATTGAACATAACCTCAAAACAATATTATTAATTATTAGTATCGTATTATATAGCGCCACGATGTTTTTATTCATCTATCACCATTTCTAAAAAAAAAGACCCCTAGTTCGACCTTCACTTTCGGTATTTCTTACATTCCATTGTTCTACAAATAGAGAGGTTATGTTTTTTAGATAACTGTAGCATCTTTCTTCATTGTTAATTGTGGATCGAGCGTCGCTTTTAATCTCAGTATTCGTGTTGTGAGTTGTGTGTCTAATTTCTAGTGTTGTTACAATTTTTATTACAACCTGACTCTCTTTATTTGTTGTGATTTTTGATTACGTAAATATAATTGAATAATATCAAAGAACTGTATCAATATGACAACCGAAAAAATTAATTTGATTGGTGTTCCAATAGCTAAAATTAATGGTCGTAAACTTCCCACTATAAAAGAAGTTTTATTATTATTTTTTTATCATCACAAAGTTCTTCATCTAAAAGTCAATGAAAGTGCAAAAAAAACTGCAAATATAGTTCAAGATTGTTGGAAAAATTTACAAATTTTAACCTCCGGGCTTCGAAATACGATTAACAAAATACTTGAGTTTTTCAAAAAATGGCAATTATTGCAGTGCAATAAGAAAAGAATAAAATCACAAGCTCAAAAACAAAAAGAAGTGAGTTTTGAACAAAAAATTCAACAGTTATTTAATATCGCTGGAAAAAACGGTCTAAGAAGTTTGAATGGAGAGATCAACAACTTTTCGGCTCAGAAACTATTGAATCAACCAGAAATTTCTGATAACTCCAGTTCACCAGAAACTTCGAGAAAATATGTTGAAATTATGGAAACCGATGAGATAGGTAGATATTTGGTATTTACAATAATACTTGATTTAATAAAATTAATAACTGAAAAATAATTGCAATTTATTCTGTTCCCGTAACCGTATACAGAAAAAAATTCTTGACTAGAAGGTAAATTATCTTGGCTCAAGAAAATATTAAGGAAGATTAAAAATTTCTTTAATGAAGTCAAAGTTTCTTGACCCCAGAAAATTTCTTTTTGCTCCAAAATAACTTTTGTCTTCCTTAAAATTTTCTTGGTGCAAGAAGTTTTTTTTCTGTGTAATTTTTATGCTCAGCATAACTAATTGATAACTAAATATTATGTAATCTTGTTATACTTTGATCACATTTTCTTGTAAATAATATCAAAATACTTTTCAGAAATAGATTTGGTTAATGATAATAATAATAATGAAATTACACCTAGTCAAGAGTTACTAACATCGTCGCAGTCAACTATCAGTCAAATTTCAAATGTTTCCGATTTTGAAACAGAATTGTTGTCTAAAAAAAATACCAAAAATAAACATTATCACTCCAAATTTAGCAGCTGCGCTTGATCGTGCAAATGTTAGCAACAGAAATGCTACATATATTTTGGCAGCTACCTTACAGAGCGTTGGAATAGATCTTCGGAATGTTAATTTAAGCTATAAAACTATCCAACGAAATCGTATACTTCTTCGAAAAGAAATAGCTGAAGGGTTAAAAAGAGACTTCAAGTTCAATGATAATTACGTAGTTCATTGGGATGGTAAATTGTTAAGCGATATTGTTGGCGCAGATGTTGTAGATAGACTCCCAATTCTTCTGACATCGTCTGGCGCTGAACAATTATTAGGCATTCCAAAATTGGAGCAGGAACTGGAATTGAGCAAGCTTCAGCAGTAAACTCAACTTTGAAGCATTGGGGTGTCAGTGATTATGTCAAAGCGGTGTGCTTTGATACTGCATATACAAATACAGGTAAATCAATACTATTAACAAAGTATTTAGAATTGAGAGATTTTATTTTTCATGTTTGTTTTAATTCATTAATGATTCTATTATTAAATAGGCATTCATCGTGGCGCTGGCGTAGAACTAGAGAATCTTTTAGGGCGAAAGCTCATTTGGTTGCCATGTCGTCATCACGTCATTGAACTACTCATTAAAGGTGTTTTGAAGTATACTGGCCAACGCAAAATGGCCCAAATGTTTCAATTTTTGGTAGATTCAAAAATAATTGGAACAAGATAGATAAATCAAAATACAGTGCAGGAATTAATGATCCTATTGTTGCTAAAGTACTATCAGAGAAAAAGACGAAACATTGGATTTTATTGAAAGTTATTCGCTGGTATGTTTTAGTTACATAATATCATTCACAAAAGCACTCAAAAACAACTTTCTTTTTCACTATACACTGAGAGAAAAAATTTTTTTTTAAGAAAATGCAAATAATTGAAAGAAGTTTTCTACATTTGGAAAAAAACAATTCTGAATGAAAATTCTCAAGTTATCTATCTAAAATTGTATTTTTGTTTTTATTTTTAATCAGTTAAACTATTTTCCAACAAAAAAGTTACTGTGCGAAAAATTTTGATTTCTTCTGCAAAGAAATGAAATTGTTGAAAATTTCCAACATATCAATGTCTTGTCACTAGAATGCCCATATTTTTCAAAAGAAATTTTTCCTTTCGGTAAATTTAAAAAAAATTGTGTAATGGAAAAATTTAAACCTTAAATTAATAGTAATTTCCTGGTGTCGATCGAATACAATTCATTTTAAACATAGACAAAAATATACGTGATTATCTTTAACTCGTAATTTATGTTAAATTAAAATTGATCGAATTTTGTACTTTGTTTTAATTGAAATCTTGTTCTTTTAGTATTCAAAAACGATTTTTAATTATTAATTCTAGATTAAGAAAATCAGTTTTTTTCATTCGTACTCATTTGTTGCAGAAATATCTTCCGAGGAATGATTACCGAGAATTTTTAGAGTTATCGTCAATTTTTTTAGGAGTTATTCCAAAAGATAATTTCACCTTTAAACATCCAGGAGCGATGAGTCATGCTCGTTGGATGTCGAAGGTAATTTATTGCCTGAAAATATATATTTTTAGGGGAGAATTTAAGCTGACCCCTCATGAATTAACTAGTATTCGCCAAGTATGTATTTTCATAATTGTCATTTATATAAAAGCTTGGTTCACTTCACCTTCTGCTATCTTAGCTGCAAATAATGACTTAATTTTGATGCAACAATTGATACTCTATGATAAAATTAATTCATCTGTATCAAAAGGAGCTTTAAAAAATGAGCGATCATTTGTGGTATTTAAGTGACAAATTAGCCATAATTTCTCTATTTGACGATGCTGTAGATCCGGAAGTAAAGAAAAAATGGTAAAAATTTGAAAAATCGGAACCCTATAAAAACTAAAGCCAGAAAATATGAATTTGACTACAAAAACTTACATGAATTTTTACACAAAGATGTAAGTGACTTCATTTCAACAGAATCGTTAACAATTTTAAAAGACTTTTGACTTGCCACATGAATTTTTAAGTGAAGAAGTCGACAAGTGGTCCAGCATCGATAGTTTTCAGGAATGTCAACAATTTGTTAGTAAATTGGCTGTTGTCAATGATGTCGCGGAACGTGGTGTAGCGCTAATTGAAGATTACAATCAATGCCTTACTAAAGACGAAGAACAGCTCCAATATTTATTACTAGTTATTAGTGAGTATCGGAAAAAATTCCCTAATTGCAATAAAAGTACGTTAATTGAATGATTATTCCGTCTTTTAAAATTGTTAAAAATAATTATAGATGTACTAAAGTTTTATATTGTTTTCCTTATATAATTTAGATGATTTAATTACATAGAATGGTATTTTTTGTGCTATAAAATTTTTTATGAATGATACAGTCGATGCTCTCTGTATTGGACCTCTCTGTATTTTAACCGCTCTCTGTGTTTGACCACATTTTTCCTCTGTATTTGACGAATTTACACAGCTCTTATGGACGAGTCAAGTACAGAGAATGGTCCTGGACGGGCGAATCAAATACAGAGAGCGTTGACTGTAATTTGATTTTGTTTCTTATTGAATGTGTACTATATCATTGATGATTAATTTCTGCTAAGCATTCGTATTAAGCGACGCAATTATTGAGAAAATGAGAGAGTAATCTCATGAGAAGTAGTACTGTGGATTGATGTCGAAAAATGAAACAAGGGGAGTAAGGGGAGGTTGTTAATCAAAGCGGATTCTCGTAGATAAATTTGTATTAAATAAAAAGTAAATAATTTTCAATGAGAAAACAACATGATTGTTATTTTTTAAACTATCAAAACACAGTGAAAATGCAATTTTCTGCAGAAAATAGCTTTTCAATGCCAATAAATAAAAATATATTATGATTTTTTCAAATTTTTCATAATTCTGTTGATAAAATAAAAATTATTATCTATAAAAAGATCAAAATTTTCAATGGGCTCAAAAATTAAATTTACAGCGAAAAAAACCAGAATTTTATTTTGACATCAACTTTAACTTTGAATAACTTTCAAAGGAGTGAATTTAGCTAAAAATGTTAAGAGACATTTTTTGTAGGAAATTAAATTCCCTTCAAGAATCTCTATTGAATTTTTTCCGGATACTAATTTTTAAGTGAATTACAAAATTCCAAAGTTAAACAATAAAATTCTGAAATCTTATCAATTTTCAAGGCGTGTTTATAAGAAAACGGTTCATCTGACGAAAAATTTCAATCAGTCTTTTTTTGTAGACAATTAAATTTGCTTCAAAAAACATCTAAGTTTATTTCATTTACCTCGATGGTTTAGGAGTTATGAGACAAAAAACCCGTTCCGGAAAAAAAAATTAAAAGTTGCGATGATAGACCTCTTAATATAAATATTAAGGGCTCAAATTCTCACAACATTTTTTTTGTCATCTCAAATAATATTTTCGATATACAAAAAAAAAAATAGTTAATTTTTTTTGGCCCAGTCTAATATATATATATATATATATATATATATATATATATATATATATATATATATATATATATATATATATATGTACATATATATATATATATATATATTAGGTGTTTCAAAAAAAAAAAAAAATTTTTTTTTTTTAATGGTGTTGAAAAGTTGAAAGTACATTTAAAAACAAAAACTTTTGGCGTCTATTAGAGCCCTTAATATTAATATTAAGGTTTGCCTCAATTCATTTGTAATTTTTCTATTTAAATAACACGAGAAAACTTTTTTTTTATTTTTGAATTTTAATTACTTCGGAATGGCTTGTTTACGCAATATCTAAGAGAAAGGTCTTATAGGAAATTTCACGCTCTACAAAAAATGTCTAAAGGTCAAAGTTCCTCAGATCAACCGTTTCAAAGAAATTTGCAATCAAAAATAACACCAATCAAAAATTTCAAATATTTTCCAATAAAATTGCAAAAAAAAATCATACTTTATATTGATATTGTTTTTTTATTGTAAAATCAATTGAAATTTGTTAATTTGAGATTTTAATTTTTTTTTTGCTTATTTACTCCATACGTAACTCACAAAAAGTACAACCCAGTGAACACATGACGTTCATCTGACGTCAGTCGAATGCCATAAGAATGTCACAAGATTTTGACATAAGTTTGACGTAAAACTGACTTTCCCTATGATCTTGTTATGATATCACAACCTGTGATGTCATTTTTACATCATTCTGATATAAAAAATGTTATGTCGTATTAAAGTCATTATTGTACGTCATAATGACGTAACTTTACCATCATACTATTACGTCACTGGTAAGTCACGGTTTTACGTAATACTGATGTAATTTTCACGTCATACATTTACGTCACTGGTAAGTCACGATTCTTCGTAATCCTGATGTGAGTTTTAAGTCCCTATTTTACATCAGTTAAAAGTCACAGTTGTACGTAATATTGACATAAGTTTAAAGTCATCTTTTTACATCACTGAAAAGTTCTGATTGTACCTAATACTGATGTAACTCTGAACTCTTTTTCTTACATTAGTGAAAAGTCACGATCTTTTCAATTCTTTTGCCATACTTGTTTTTATCAGGATGCGTCAATGTTAAGTTACGGTTTGACATGATATTGATGTAACTTTGGAGCAATGGTTTTCCATCATAGATTCGTTGGAATTAAGCAGTAAAAAATTCATTCAAAAAAAGTATAGGGGAAGAGGGAGGACAAAATGGAATTTATCTAAAGAAATATTAAGTTTTTGGGGACCCAAATATTGTAAATCGTCTTCATTTTAATTCTGTTTAAGATAAATAGCACTAATTTTAAACTGCCGTTTAGAAAAAGATTTTTTATTTTTGAAGGCGAAACGGGGTACTCCTTAAAAAAAGTCAAAAATAATTTTTTTACAAAATAAGTATCAGCTTTGACAAAGTCAAATTTTTGCGAGCAATTTTGCTACAAAAACTCACTTTTGACCTAATGAGTATGAGAGTGAAATAAGGCAAATTTTTTGTGAAACTTATTGTATTTTTTAGTAATTATTGTATCTATAATAGAAAATGAAAAATTTAATAGTGAAAAAAAACCGTGATCATTTAGAAGTTGGAATAAATTATTTTCTATGCATGCTACCCACAAAGAAGTCTGAATTTTTCCCGATTTTTGACCTGCTGTATCTCAGTGAAAAATGATCGTATTGCAAATCTAAAAAGATGCATTTTAAGGCTTTAAAACTCCATGATTATAGTTTATAGATTTTCTAACAAAAAATTTTAGCTAAAAATGGGATGAAGGAGAACTTTTTCAAAATTTTTGATTTTTTTTTTTCGTCTCAGAGGCTTATAAAAATTTTTTCGATTCATGACTTGACAGGTCCTCATAGAAAATTCATTCCAGCTTCCGAAAATGTCTTCTAATTTGCTGTGCGACCATTGGTAGCTGAAATATTAATAGTTGAAGACAAATGGGCTTTTGCAAAAGTATTGCTTTCATGAAAGTAATATAATTCTCTTTAATTATGTTTTATGAATTTTCTTGAATTTAGGAAAATTTTGTCAACTTTAAGTGGCATTTTGCGTTTAATTGGACAATCTAAACATTTTTGTTTTCAACTTTCAGAATTTATGACGTTAATATGACATCGTTATGACGTTCTTATGACCAATGAAATATTAATTCATGAAAATTCTGAAAATTTATAAAATTTAGAAAAAATTCATCAATTTCTATGCAATCTCATCATAAATCTTAATAAAACTTGAGGAAAACGTATAAACTTAATCCTTTCCAACTTTTAAATTCATATAGATTTAAATAAACGTTTTTAATATCAATCGTGATGCAGACAAGTGAGCAGCATTCAAGACTCCAAACTCAATGGACCCGAGTTCAAGCCCAGCACACGCCAGGATTTTTCAACTCCAAATCTTCTTCCTCAGCATGTAATCAGTCTTGAAATTATTATTCGAACCCAAAACCGCATAATTAAATTTTACTTTTTTTTCAAAAAATTTTCTTCCGCGTAATTAATTTTGACATCAGTTATATATCATAAGGACGTCATAAATACGTCACATAAACGTCATAAATGTCATGCAAGCGTCACACTTACATCATAGGTACGTCATACGTATTACGTAAGAATCTTACGTCAGGAAGTGGGAAATTATGAGTCATATGTGACTCATATATGACTTACATCTTACGTAAATCATGACGTAGTATGACGTCATTCTGACGTCAGTTTGACATAATTGTGTTCACTGGGAAATACATAAACATAAAGGTTAAAATTATTAAACAAATGATTTTTGGGTCTCTTTTATAACAAATAAATTTTATATTTCATAAAGTTTATAAATTTTTGTAAGATGTATTTTATTAAAAATGTTAAAAAAATTATAAATATATTAAATCAATTCAATCAACTATAAAATTTGATTAATTTTTTTCATTTAAAAAATATTGAATGAGCTTTATTCAGCTCCGTTGATTAAAGTAGTATATTCGTTTGATTTGAGTAATGTAGTTAGTAAGCTCTGGGTTGGTAAGCTTGGTCGTTCAGTACTAATTTCTCTTTGTTGCTCTGCTTTCAATGCTTTGTTCTATCTTCTCGTCATTGTCTTTCTTTATTGATACTGATTGTTATTTAAATTCGTTATATTATTAATTTAATTTGCTTATAATTAAAATATATAAGTTATAAATTTTATTATCACAATGGTGAAAACAGTGTACTTGATTGGTGATGTATTAAGTGAATTTGGTGGAATAAAATTACCTTCATTGAAAGAGGTTATGTCACTTTTATTTTATTATCTCAAAACGAAAAATTTTTCAGTGAAAGAAAGCATATCAACCACTGTCGACAAAGTTTTCGAAATTTAGTGTGTGGCACAAATCCCGACAAGAGAGAAAAGATCTGCTTTTTTAAAACTAACCTCAAATCACAATCGATGGAGGAACTAACAAAAAAACTGTAAGAGGAAAAAGTCAAAATCTCAAAAAAAAAAATGAATCCCTTTTTCGGGACGAATTAAATAAACTATTTGATATAGCTCATGCTGATGTGCTAAATTTACTGGATAAAGAAAAAAGTTTATTTTATTTGGAACAAAAATCTTCCAGTCGACTTGGTTGTATTTCATATAATTCTCAACCAATTCCAGAAGATGTTGAAGATATGGATGTTGATGTAAGCGATGAAAATAATAACTACAGTAAGAGTGATAACAATAATGAAGAGAACATTGATATCAATTATCATAACAATAATGATAGTGGTACATTTGATGTCGGAGAGTTCGGTAATGACAATGTTGACTATTCTTGTACAGTTGAGACTGATAATGTTGTTAATCATGAAATATCAAGCCAAACATCTAAGTTATCCCAGAAATCTTTGGAAAGTAATACTTCTCGTATAATCTCTGATTATAAAGATGAAATTCCAAAACAACAAGTTCCTAAAATTGATCTAATGACACCAGAACTTGCTGCGGCTTTGGATAGAGCTAATATGAGTAGTAGGTCGGCGACTTACATTTTTGCTGTTTTATTATCTAGCCTAAATATTGATTGTGCAAGCGTAAACTTCAGTCATTTGACTATTCACCGAGCACAGGAAAAATTTCGCAAAGAAGCGACGTTAAATCTGAAAATTAATTTGGAAACTGATTATTATGTGCTACATTTTGATGGAAAACTGTTGTCAGATATTACAGGTATAGAACAAGTTGACCGGCTTCCTATTATTTTATCATCATCAGGTAAATTTCAACTGTTAGGAGTCCCCTAACTAGAATCTGGAACTGGACAAAATAAAGCTTCAGCTATTATTACAACAGTAAAACAATGGAATATTAATACTGATAACATCAAAGCATTGTGTTCTGATACTACAGCGTCAATTACGCTGTAGTATTTTGGAAGTTATAACACCAATCAAAGATGAAATTTTGAAATTCGTTAATAATCAAAATGAAGTAAAATTTTTTAATTCAGCGCTAAAGAATTATCAACTGATGTTAAAGTGAAACATAAAAATTTATTAATTTCCGTATAATCATCCATTTTACACTTAATAATTAACCCCGTTGTAAATAAAAATATTGGAAATCAATTTCACATGATTATTACACTCTTAATCATCATTAACGATTACAATTGCATTTGTAAAATATTTTGTAACTTTTACTTCACATCAGTTGATAATAATTAATGTTCTTAAAATCATAAATTTAAGAGCGTGAGAGAATTTTCTTGTACAGTTGTTTTGCAGATGTTTTGAAAGTTATAAAAATTTTGTATTTAACAAACTTTTTATTTTACCGTACGTCTGTTAGTTATTTGTCTCGTTTTCGAACATCTTACCCGCCTTGAGAAAGTTATTGATTTATTAGATTCATTGGCTTTATTATCATTTGGTAGTAAAATAGCTAGTCTTCTGACGTTGCGGTCGATCACTCCACGGGAAGTTTTGATGGTTACTGTTCGGATGATTCCATCTGACCCTGGATGCGTTCGGATAACTTGGCCAAGCGGCCAAAGGAGTGGCCGTGTATTATCTTCTTTGATTATGACAACAGTACCCTCTTTGATTTCATGAGAGCCCCTTTGCCATTTGTGTCGCATATTTAGTCCATTGATATATTCTTTATGCCACCGGTTCCAGAAGGCTTGTTTTAGTTTTTGAATCAGTTGCCATGAAGATAATCTATTAGACGGTACATCAGACCAATTCCAATCAGGTATACTGGTTAATGAATCGCCAATTAAAAAATGCCCTGACGTGATAGCTATTGGATCGTTTGGATCTCATGAACTGACGGTTAATGGTCTTGAATTAAGGATGGCTTCGATCTCTATTACGAGTGTATTTAATTCTTCAAACGTAACTAGAGTATCGCCTACAATTTTGACCAGATAATTTTTAAAAGATTTTACAGCTGCTTTCCACAATCCACCAAAATTGGAAGACCGTGCAGATATAAATTTCCATTTTATACCTTCATTTGCTAGGTACCGTTGTACCTTTTCTTGATGTTTTTCAGAATTTAGCTGCTGATAAATTTCTTTCAATTGATTATTGGCACCAACGAAGTTGGTACCATTATCGGAATGTATGCTGTGACGGTTGAATCGGACCACATTATGACATTAGATGATTGAATTGGTAATACTTCTCTGATTGTTTCATAAAGATTAGCGAGCATTAGAGCTGCACACAACTCTAATCTTGCTAGTGTTTGTGTTTGTAGTGGCGCAACCTTGGTTTTAGCGCATAGAAGATTTACCTGTATTTCACCTGAAGTAGTAATTCTTCTCAGGTATATAAATGTCCCGTAAGCCTTCTCACTGGCATCTGCAAATCCATGCAATTGAATATCACAGGTATCTACCAGTACAAGTGATCGCTTATAGCTTATTTCTGGAATCTGATTGAACTCCGTAGTAAATGCATTTTGAATATCCTGCGGTAATTCTTGATCCCAAGTAACTTCTTGATGCCAGCATTCTTGTAGAATCAGTCTAGCAGCCAGAATAAGTGGTCCTAATAATCCCAGAGGATCAAAGATTTTTGCAATTTCAGCTAAGATAACTCTCATGGTTACTTTAACTGGCAGTTTGTTTAATTTATAAATTAGCAAATCTGACTGTGTTTGCCAATATATGCCAAGAGTTTTAAGCATTGGATCTACTTCAATGTATAGATTTTTATTTATGTGTTCTTCTGGTAATCCGTCAAGCACCTTTGGTTCATTTGAAGCCCATTGTCTGATCTTAAATCCACCTCTTTGTAAGAGCTGTATCAAATCGTTTCTAATTTTTATTGCCTTGACAATTGATTTCATACCTGCAATCAAATCATCGACATAAAATCCTTCTTTGACGATCTCTGACGCTTCAGGAAAATCTTGTTTTTCGTCTTAAGCTACTTGTTCCAGTGTACGCACCGCTAAAAAAGTTGCTGATGTTGTACCAAATGAGTCGATGGTCAGTTGATAGTCTTTGATTGCTCCTGATTTATCCCTCCAGATAACTTTGAGATATTTTCGATTCTGTGGTCTCACCCACACGTACCGAAACATTTTTTCAATGTCACCAACTAGTATAATTGGATGCATTCTGAAACGAATCAAATGATTGAATAACGGTTTTTGTATGACTGCATGGTGAGGGAGGTAAAATCCTTCTTCACCTGCTGAATTGTATGATAGTTCCATATGTTCCAAGTCGAGGTACTCTTGCATAATGTTTTTCTCTTGTTTTTCCAACTCAGGATTCTTTTTGAATTTGTTTTCTAATGATTTAAATCGATTAAGAGCTCTTGTTCGAGTCTCTCCGAGTAGTGATTGCTTGGAGTTAAATGGAAGAGCCACGACATAACTTCCATCCTTGTTGCGAGTTGTATGGGTTTTACAATGATGTTCACATGCCTTTTCTTCTTCAGATAAATGTTTAAGTTTGGGTCCTTCTTCTATTGCCCATGTCTTAGTGAGTTGTTGAAGTGCTTGCATTGTAGTAATATGGCATGTAATATCCTTTTGTTTTGTTTTGATATTTTCGGACCTATTGTTTATTGATATTGCTCCACCGATGACTCAACCGAATTATGTGTTTTGTAAGAATAAATCTGGGCCCTCTGGTACTGACATATCTTTTTGTCCAGGAATGAATGATGATAAAGCTGGTCCAGCCCCAATGAGAAGGTCAATATTACCTGGTACGTATTTATCAATGTAATTATGAGGATGTTGTTTTGTGATTTCTGGAACAGTATAGAGTTCCAAATGTCTTTCAAATTTATTAAATCTTGACTGAATTGTTACTTTGAGTTTGAACAAAGTTGACGTTTGTATGTCACCGAGTCCACTAACAGCTATAGAATATTTTTGTTTCTGAAGTCCTAACGATTTTGCTAAATTTTCCGTGATTAAATTTGATGTAGCTGCGGTATCAAGTAACGTCCGACAGCGAATTGGTTGATTGTTTTTGTCTAGTATATTTATTAGTGCAGTAACCATTATTTCTTCAACTTTACTTCCATTTAGAAGAACGACGCTGTTGGTTTTCGGGCTCGATGACGCCAAGAGTCAATCCTCCTTCTCTTCATTCTATGTATCTGCTTTTTCCAAGTGTAGTATCGTATGATGCACTTTTCCACACTTGAAACAATTGCCTCTTAATTGTTTCTTAAGCAATTTAAGCAAAGATTAGCTTTTCTTGCTGCATTTATTCTTTGAGGTACTGTTAATTCAAGTAATTTTTCACATTTGTAAGTCGGATGTCCATCTTCTTCACAAATAGGACAGTTTTTAAATACTATTGTTGGGAGTACCTGTTTTGACTTCTGTTGATTTGCTTTATTTCCATTGTTATTGTTTGATTTGTTCGGTTTCACAGTGGGATTTGAGTTATTTTTCTGCGTATTTGTTTGAATCTTCATTGCTTCTTCCCGTAGAAAGGCAATTAGATCATCAAAATTTCGTTTTGTTTTACTTATTTTTCTTCGGTACCACTCTTGTTTAGTTGTATTATCTAATTTGAAAATTTTATGATATAACAAGGGGGTATTCCATTGATCTGTTGGTTCACCTAACACTTTCATACCACGCACATGCACTAAAGTTTCATTCACTAGCTGACGAATAGATTCACCTGAATTGTTTTGAATTTCTGGAATTGCAGCCAGCAATTCGAAATGTCTTGAAATTACCGCTTCTTCATTGTTGTATGTTGTTTCAAGAAGATCCCAAGCTTTTTTATAGTTGTCGTTTGTAGCTTCAAGGCCTGCGATAGTGTTTGATGCCTCACCAACTAGTGTATCTTGCAAATATGACATACGTGTACTGTCAGATATACCAACACGCTCATGTACATTTGACTTGAACCAATGAGAAAATGCTTTCCATTCTTCAAGTTTACCATCAAATTTGCGTAACTCACGTTTCGGCATTCTTGTCAGATTGTGGTCAAGAGTGTGATTGCTACTACTCTCTGAGATAGCAGGAGTCACCGATCTATCTCTGGTTGTCTCAGTAGTATTGTTCTGTAAAAGAGTTGCTGTCGCTAATACGTCCATATAATTCTCGGTTATCTCGGTTTCTATTACATCATGGTTTCGATCAGAATCACTTGCCATGAGTTCCGCCGTAATATCCGGGAGTGCACTGAAAACGGCTTTCAAATTTTCAATTCGCTGCTGCAGCTTGGCTTGATTCAGAGGAGAATCAGTAAATTATTCTATAAATGTTTGTATTCTTGTTATAGATGCTTTAATTTGACCTCGTCTAAATATTTGAGACATGTTTATTTGATTTTCACGCGGTATTGGACTCTGATTAAATAACAATTTATGCTTATTTTAATTTCACTTCACTACACTGTATACCACTTTAGGTTCGTTAAATCCGGCTTTGAGGACCATTAAAATGGGACTATGCTGCGATGACGTCACGGCGACTCGACATTCCCAGGCTATATGCAACCCGCATGGATGCCTGGTTTTTATGACCTAGTCTTGAGTATTCAAGCAATCCCTTTTTTAAGCGAACGTTTTGGAAAATAAGTTACTTAAAAGATTATGACAATAAAAAGAGTAATAAATAAAGATCTCCGGGTTTTTTCCAGCATTGTAAAGAGTATTTCCAAAACGTTCGGCATCTTATCCTAAGTGACCATAACAATTAACGTAGGTTTATTTTAACAAAGAAATTTTTTCTTAGCATGTCTAAACTAACTGGACAGTACTAAAAGTTTTTATAAGTTTTTCCTTGGGAATTTCCGGTAACTATAAATTCGTCTATACCCTAAAATTTATGATAAAAAATTTCCCATACTTAACAATAGAATTTAAAATAGAAAGGTTTACAATTTTTCTTAAGATTTTGTTGGAGATAGTAATACTCACACGTACACTACTCACACTACGCTAGCCGTCGATTCATCGCGCATGATAGTTACGCCGGTACATACACATGCATGCATGCATATCAGCCTATATGTCTTTTCCAACAATTCGTAACTAGTTGTCAAGACATACACCTCGTGTAATATACATAGATATAATTTATACTTTTGAATAAACGCTGCATATAATTTATACAACTCTTTTATTAATTATATCATTGAACCCTGCCTATCTCCCACAGGTTATGGGCCCAGTGTACGAGTAGATAAGAATTTAGTGATATAAAATAAAAGAAAGAGTTAAGTGAGTGAAAGCCGAAAACGAAAAAATAATTTTTGACCACGTGGCAAAAAACCTAACCTTAAAATGAACGCCGAGAGATTATCGAGGATCGAGTTGCTAAATAGCTCGAACTACGAGGTATGGCGAATTCGTATGAAAGCCGTGCTATTAAGACACGACAAGTGGGGCTACATCAGTGGTAATATCCCGGCACCAGATCCTGGATCTGGTGATCGTGCGGCGACGTCCGCACTGAACAAGTAGAAGGAGAACGACGAAAAAGCTTTGGCTGAAATTATCCTGTCGGTGGGCGAAGCTGAACTGAGAAGCATCTCGAATTGCACCACGTCGAAGGAAACCTGGGAGAAGCTCCAGTCGATTCATGCCTCAAAAGGTCCAGTGCGGAAGATTAAACTACTCACGGATATTATGCCATTCAAAATAGACGAAGGCGACGATTTCAGAGGACGCCTAGACAAATTTTCAAGTGCCGTAGATCAATTGGCGGGGACGAAGATTGATATTCCCAACGACATGCTGGTTGTGTTAATACTCAAAGGTCTGCCGCCAAGCTACGAGAACTTCAGGTGTGCCATGAGGTCCAAGGACGATCTGCCGAACACAGAGGTGCTCATCGGGAAAATTATGGACGAAAATAAAAGTCACGCCGTCAATACAGCGGTCGATAACAATGCTCTCTATGCTGGAAACCGGCAAGGCAGTAATCAACGTCGTAAAAACCCGAAGCAGAAAAAGAGGTACCCATGTCATATATGTGGTAGCCTTGAACATTGGGCATAAAAATGCCCGCAACGTATAAAAGGCACAGCGAAAAATATCAGCGCAAATTTTGAAAATTTGTACATAGAAGTCGCAATGACAGAAGAGGTTAACAACGTGACATCCACATCGAGATGGTGTTTGGACAGCGGCTGTATGACGCACCTGTTTGTGAACAAGGAGATGATGGAAGATCTTCAAAAGTGTACAGCAACGCTGAATATGGCCAACACCGCATCGACGACAGCGAAGGCAAAAGAGACAGCGTACCTTACAGCAGCAACAAAAAATGGTAATGTAAAAGTTAAAATTAATAATGCATTATTAGTAAAAGATCTCAGGACTAATTTACTTTCCGTGTCGAAAATCACACAAAACGACCGGGAGGTCCTATTTAGAAAAGATGGAGCTGTCATCAGAGACCTAGAAGGCAACGTCAAGATGATAGCAGACCGGGTTGGAGATATGTATTACCTGAGAGAAGCTGGAGAGCAGGTCAACGCAGCAACGGAGGAGTCGCACACGTTGGAAGCAAGCCTGTGGCATGCTAGACTAGGTCATTTGCACATAGACGCCGTAGTGGATTTGTCGAATGGTCACGCGACGGGTTTAAAGCCGGTAAAAGGAGGCGGACAGCCATGCGAAATCTGTCAACAAGGCAAGTTGACGACGAAACCTTTCAAACCAAGAACAGAAAAGAGCAAAAAGCTGCTCGAGATTGTACACACTGATTCGTGTCAGCCGTCGAGAACCAGGTCAGAAGGAGACAACCGATACTTCGTAACCTTTATCGACGATTATAGTGGCTGGTGTGTAATACACTTCCTGAAGAGAAAGGACGCGGTCTTTGAAGCTTTTAAAACGTACAAAAGCTTCGCAGAAAAACAAACAGGCATGAAAATTAAAGCCTTGCAATCAGACAACGGCAGAGAATATTGCAATAAGCAATTCGACGAATTTTTGCAACGTGAAGGCATACAGAGGCGACTCACAGTACCGTACACGCCACAACAAAATGGCGTAGCCGAGCGTATGAACAGAGCAATCGTCGACATGGCCAGATGTTTGTTGATTCAATCAGGACTGCCAGAGATGTACTGGGCAAAGGCGGTAAACACTGCGAACTACCTGAGGAACCGATGTCCGAGCAGAAGCTACGAAGGAAAAACTCCATACGAGTTATGGCATGGAGACAAGTCAGATTTAAGACACCTACGTGTATTTGGTGCAAAAGCATTTGTGCTCAAGAAAGGTCCAGGTCGAGGAAAACTCGACGAAAAATCTGTGGAAGGCAGACTCGTCGGTTATTCAGAAACCGCGAAAGCCTACAAAATACGACGAAGTGATACTGGAAGAATTGAATATACCAGGGACGTATCAATTATTGAGGAATCAGTATTTAGATCACTAAACGTTGAACAGATGGATCTTGAATATATGCATCCAGAAGAAGACGCCCCTGAGCCAGGGAGAGAGACCAGGAACGAGAGAGTCCACCAAGAGCCCGAGATAGGACCACCGAAACGTGCACCGAAAAGACCCGCAAAACAAAAGTCAGGGAAACCCGGAAGACCGAAGAAGCTGTACCGATACGTAAGCATGTCGAGTGTTGCTTCAAGCAATCCAGTCACGAAGAGGACGTAGATGAACCAATGGAGCAAGAAGCAGATGGACCCGACGACGTGTTTTACCAGGCGAGTGAGGAAAATCGAGGCGAAAAAAGACCGATCGATACATCACTAGTGCAAATCGACAAGCGAGCACGCAGTGAAATAGGTGGAAGTGGAGCTGGAATATCGACGAACGACGTCGAAGACCTGGAAGACGACGATGAACCGATAGAGGTTAAATTCATCGAAGAAATAGCTCATATGGCAGATATTGAGCTAGAAGAAGCAACGAAAGGCGATAACGCACACGAGTGGAAGTGTACAATCGTTGATGAGGTGCGTTCACACCTCCAACATGGAACCTGGGAGCTGGTAAAACGACCAGAGCGAGGGAGAGTCATCGGCTCAAAAGTAATCCTGAAAAATAAAATAAACGCAGAAGGAGAAATCGAGCGTAGAAAGGCGCGAATAGTAGCCAGGGGCTTTACACAAAGACCTGGATTCGACTTCGACGAAACGTTTGCTCCAGTGGCAAGACTGGACACCATCAGATTACTAGCAGCATTGTCGACGGAGATGGGGACAAAATTACATCAAATGGATGTAATAACGGCGTACTTACACGGAGTAATCGACGAGGAGCTATACATCGAAGCTCCGACGACGTTGAAAGAGACTCTGGAGTCCATTGTACGAAACGAGAGAAGAGATTCACCATTACTTCCGATGGCAACGAAGATGCTTGAGAACTTCGCAAAAGGTGAGCAAGTTTGCAGATTGCGCAAAGCAATATATGGACTGAAACAATCTGGAAAAAAGTGGTACGAACGCTTGAAAGCCACACTCCAGAAGTTGGGATTGGAGCCAACAATATCAGATCCATGTCTGTTCCAATACAGACAAGACGGAAAAATAATATTAGTCGCTGTGTATGTAGACGACATCCTGGCTACGTCGAACGACGAGAAATGGATCATAGATCTAAAACGAGGTCTTAATAAAGAGTTCGGAATCAAGGACCTCGAAGAGGCTAAATACTGCCTAGGCATTGAAATTAAACAAGAGCCAGGCAGGGTAAGCTTGAGCCAAGGAAAGTACGTCGAGGATTTACTGAAGAAATTCAACATGGTGAATTGTAATCCTCAGAGCACGCCAGCGAGCCCAACGTCAAAGTTGAGAGCCGCAAAAGACGCCGAGAAGCAGACGACGAATCCGCAGTACCGAGAGCTAGTCGAATCGCTCAAGTGTCTATCAATAGCGACGAGACCAGATATTGCGCACAGTGTAAGCGTGCTGAGTCAGTTCAATGAGTATCCGAATGAAGAGCATTGGGGAGCTGCGAAGAAGGTACTAAGATACCTGAAAGGAACGTCGAAATTGGGACTTGTATATCGACAACCGATTGGAAAAATCGTAGGGTATACCGACGCCGACTGGGGTAATGACCCCACCGATTCAAAGTCGTACACAGGGTACGCATTCATCCTGGGAGGAGCTGCAATTAGCTGGAAATCCAGGAAACAAAGGACAGTGGCACTGTCGACGACGGAGACTGAGTACCAGGCCCTTACAGAAGCCACTAAAGAGTCAATGTATCTGAGAGGGCTCATCTACGAGTTGGGGATCCCACAATTCTCAGATGGAGACATTTATTGCGATAATCAGGGTGCAATTAAATTGACAACGGCGACGAAGTTCCACGACCGGACCAAACACGTCAGAATCAAGTTCAACTTCGTCAGAGAAGCAGTCCAGAACCAGACGATAAAGCTGGCGCACATGCCAACAGAAGAGATGATCGCCGACATATTCACGAAGCCACTAACCAGGGAGAGATACACTGATATCACGAAAGCACTGGGAGTGAGTGAGACGGAGTAATACAGCACACATGCTCAATTGCTCATATTAAGGGAGAGTGTTAGAGATAGTAATACTCACACGTACACTACTCACACTACGCTAGCCGTCGATTCATCGAGCATGCTAGTTGCGCCGGTACACACACATGCATGCATGCATATCGGCCTATATGTCTTCTCCAACAATTCGTAACTAGTTGTCAAGACATACACCTCGTGTAATATACATAGATATAATTTCTACTTTTAAATAAACGTTGCATATAATTTATACAACTCTTTTATTAATTATATCATTGAACCCTGCCTATCTCCCACAGATTCTTATTTTTCTTACTGATACTATTACAAATAAAATACATATATTTTAAATCTTACTGGGTTTTTCCCGCTATCATTTATTGCAGCCATCTTTTTTATATGTAATTCTATATAAATATATAGAGAGCGTTGTGATCAATCCTTTTGGATTCACAACACCTTCCCCCTTATACGAAAAAAACATATAAATATATTTTTTTTTCTTTTTACAATACTCGGTTAAATAAGTCTTTCTTAATTTAAATATACATATTTAGAGCTTAATCTACTTCATTGTCGATTCGAATACAGGCAGGTTTAAGCTTATTACTATGAATGATTTTGGTTTTATTTCCCCCTAAGGAGATTTCGACGTTTTCCTTGTTCAGTATTCGTATAACTTTATAGGCTCCAGTCCAATACGGTTCAAATTTATTAAGTCGCGGTTCTTTTAATAGATATACATCTTCATTAACTCGATAGTTATAAGGTTTAGTGTAACGGTCGTAATATTGCTTTGATATTTCTTTAGCTTGATTAAGATTATCAGCGGCTGTTGCTCTAGAAAGAGTGAGTCGAGTGAACAAATTATCAAAATACTGAAGAAAAGTGGGACTTATATCTTCAGTTGAGAACTCGGTGGGGATGCGCGCTTTGGTTCCATATATTAACTCGTGAAGGGAAAATCCGGTACTGTGATGTATCTGGGCATTATAAGAAAATATTTCGAATCTGATCCAATCGTCCCAGTTTCTCTCTTTACAATAATGTTTCAAATACCCTAATATATACCTTAATATAATACCTTCAAATAAAATACCCTAATATATACCCTAATATAATACCTTCAAACATCCTAGTCTCATTTATGCACCCCGTAGTACCTCCTTGGATTGGTATCAACCCGGGTATGGGTGATGAGGGACCGTTCACTTCCAAGGTAGCCACTACGCTGGTATCCATATCTTCAATACTACTAGGCTTACAAATCCTTTCGTCATACCCCGCAGCACCTCCTTGGATCGGTATCACCTCCTTGGATCGGTATCATATCGGTGATAGTGAATTTTAATAAAAATTCAATTAAAAAAAAAAATTAGGAAAACGGTTGACCCTGAAGGCCATCCCTGCAACTTCCCGCTAATTCCATACGTAAGCGCTTAAAATTGCACCAATGACGTTTTTGAGCTCTTCGAGCTCAAAAATACAATTTATGGGTTATTTTGAGCTCTCCGAGCTCAAAGAGATTGCTTTCCTATGCTTTAAAGCTCTTCGAGCTCAAAAGTCTGATATGGATTTGATGACACTATTTTTTGAATTTTTAAACCGCAATAACTTTCGAATAAATAAACCGATTTTCACGCGGTTGGTAGCATTCGACGCAGTTTTTCAAGCCCCACGAAGAATCTTAAATTTTGAATTGATCGCGCTAGAAATTTTAGAGTTATTTCGAAAAAACACTTTTTTCCGTTTTCTTTCGTTCACGATATCTCTCGAACGAATCAACCGATTTTGACCGGACTGGTGGCGATCGACGTGGTTTGTTAAGGTTAAGATCTGATTAGTTTTTGGAATTGAACCATCAAGCCGTATAAAAGTAATTCCAAAAAAACTACATTTGAAAAAAATTTTTTTTTTCAGTTTTTTTAAGATTTCTCAAAATCTATTGATCTGAATCGGTCTAAATAGTATTCAAAATCTAAGTTTGGTCAAGCCGTTTCGAATGGCACTAACCACGATGAAATCGGTCAAGCCGTTCAAAAGTTATAAGCGGTTCACATACTTTCACACACACACACACACACACACACACACACACACACACACACACACACACACACACACACACACACACACACACACACACACACACACACACACACATACATACAGACACCGTGACAACCTCGCAGGGATACAGGGAAGCTTCCTGTGACCTTCAAACGTCGAGATCTGATGAAAACTCGGTTTTTGCAAAACGGGGTGAAAACAATAACTTCCCGATTTTTGAAAATCTTCGATTTTCGTAGCGGGAAGTTAAAAAATTTTTATTCAAATTTTTTTTCGTATAAGGGGGAAGGTGTTGTGAATCCGAAAGATTGATCACAACGCTCTCTGTATATTAATATAGAATTACGTATAAAAATATATGTATTTTATTTTTAATAGTATCAGTAAGAAAATAAGAATCTTTAAAATATTGTAAACCTTTCTATTTTAAATTCTATTGTTAAGTATGCGGGTTGCATATAACCCGGGAATGTCGAGTCGCCGTGTCGTCATCGCAGCATAGTCCCATTTTTGCCAACTCGAGAAGGGATGCTGGCTGAGGACGGGAGTTGCAGAGGCGCACGCAACTACCCTCACTACCCTCTGGGTTTCTCCCACTCCAAAGGTACGAACATCTCAACCAAGGAATAAGAAGACACTTATCAAAAAGCAAGACTTTAGTACGCCACGCGAATATTTTCTTTTTCGAAATTATTGTCGGTACTTTTTATTTTGTAACTTATTGAATAATAAATAATAGATTTGCGCGCAAGGCAAATCTAAATTAAACTAAAATAATCTGAGTGTTTTAAATTTATTATATATATATTATTTAATTTAACTTATTTGAATTTAAACCTACTCTCCCGCCTTAATCTATTTACTGCGAGTTGAACGCCCTACCGCGTTCCAACGGGCGAATTAAAAAAACTCAATAAATTTACCACGAAGGCTAGATAGATACTAGATAGATACTAAATTTTTAATATTGATTCACTTACGAATGAAACATAAATCGGTGAATAATAACGGTTTTTTTTTTATAGATGTTCTTTAAGCTGTGTAAATATATTAACTGATGAGAAGCATCAACACTATCAAGGTATTATTCGATGCCAGTCTTGTCGTGTTTTGAGACGCCAACTACAAAATCGTCAAAATAAATCTACTAAGGACTTGAAATTGCAATGTAATAATTTGAAACAGCAATTGAAATTGCAGAAGCGAAAATCCGCACGCCTGCAGCGAAAGGTTGTATTTGTACAAAATTATTGATCGTAGTATTTTAATAATGTTTCTATTTTTTTCATTGCTTCTTATGTAAAGAACATAGAGTTATCTCAATTGATAGATGAGCAAAAGTTGAAATGCGCTGCTGTTGAAACTGAAGTAATTGAAAAAGCGATAGCTGATTTACCTGAAGTTCAACAAAAAGCAGTACGAGCTTGTTTTGATTATGCTAAATTAAAAAACTCCAAGCTAAGAAGATATGATGTCGAATGGGTGTATGAATGTCTACTAATGCGAATCAAAAACTCCGCGTTGTATGATCGTCTGAGAGAAAGACAAATTTTACCGCTTCCATGTAAGGATACATTGAATTCTTACATTCAAAAATTAGATAGCGCGTTTGGTTTCCCGAAAGCTATTTTTGAGACACTTGCGTACAGAGCTTCACGTATGGAAACTTATTCTAAAAGGGGTATCATTGTCCAAATTTTGATCACGCTTCTGCAGTAAAATTAACATTTTATAATTAGCAGTAGTTACTAACAATATGAAATAGTCGATTATACTAATTTTCAATGGCTTTATTTATGTTTATTAGGGTGTGCAAAAAGTTTTTTGAGCATCATAAAGAATCTCTAAGTTTCAATTGGTCAAACTAGAAATTTCGGAGTAACTCCGAAAAATAACTTTTTTCGGTTTTCTTTCGTCAACGATAACTCACGAACGAATCAACCGATTTTGACTGGAGTGGCGGCAATCGACGTGGTTTTCTAATGTTAAGAGGTGATTAGTTTTTGAAATTGATCGGTAAAGCCGTTTAAAAGTCATTTCAAAAAAACCACTTTCGAAAGATTGAATTTATCGAAAAATAAGAAACCTTTTTTAATCAGCGTTCAATTTCCTATAAAAATATTAGTTGTTTGTTCGGCAAAGTTGGTTCAATCAAGAGAAATGAAAATCCAAACTTTCTGGAATTTTTTTTTCCGTATGAATTAAACGAAAAATCGAAAAATTCAGTTCGCGACCTATAAATATTGATATTAAGAGCTCAAATTTTAACTGAATTTTAAATTGTGGTATCTTCTAACGAAATTTCAAAAACTTTTTGAAAAAAAAAATTAGTTGATTTTTTTTGCACACCCTAATCTTTAGAGAACCAACAGTTTCGTAATTGGCTTTAAGTTTATGCTTATTTATTTATTTTTTTTTATCTTGGAATTTCTCAAGTAGTTTGTCTCTACTAGCTTTTTTTATGCTAAATAATTTTTTTCATTTATTGTTATTATTTTAATATTGTTATTACGTTTTTTCATTAGGTACACTTCTTATTGATGAAGTAGCCTTGAGTGAAGGGGTGAAATTAAATTCGCGAACGATGAAATTTGATGGTTTTGTCGACTTAGGAGATCATACACCACAAAAGTACTTAAATACAAGAGCTGACCATGCTCTTGTATTCATGTTTCAGCCGTTTCAAGGCGACTGGGTACAAGTCGTTGGAAGCTTTTTAAGTAAGAATTCTGTTACCAGTGATATTTTACATAAGCTAATAACAGAATGCATACTGCTGCTTGAAAAAGCTGGTCTTCAAGTTGACTGTGTGACTACTGATGCTGCACAATGGAATAGAGGTGCCTGGAAAATATTTGGAATAGATGACCAAAAATTCAGTTGTGAGCATCCTTACGATGCTAATAGAAGGTTATGGTTTGCATCCGACTTCTGCCATTTGTTGAAAAATTTTAGAAATGGAATAATTAAACTTCCGTGTTTTTGGGTAATTCAAAAATTTTAAAATGATATAGATATGTACTAATATAAAATACTTTTCAGACTCCTGATGGTATTGTTAAAATGCTCCATTGGGAAGTACTCCTGAAGCTTGAAGCGTATGGAAAAATGAATATGAAAATAGGTTTCAAATTATCTCCAAGTCATTTGAAACCGGAGGGATTTCAAAAAATGAATGTGTTACTTGCAACGCAGGTATTTTGGAAATTATTATGTTGAACTAGGGTAAATGCACCAATTATTGACCGATTAAGGTTTTTTTTTTCTATACTAAGCTATAAAAAACTATTAACTTATTAAGGTAGTACTCCCTATACTAAATCACGTTGGAGAAAGAGAGACAGTGATAAATTTTGAATGTTTTTTATTAATAAATATTTTGATATTCTCGGAAATCATACTGATTGTTATTAAATATGTTGTAGATGTTATTTTCTCTCGTTGTCTTAATTTTTATAAGAATCTGAACGTCCAGTTTTGTGAAATAAAATAAAGTCTTTGATTTTCCATAAGGATCAATGGTAAAGGCAAAAATATATAAATATTAAATATCTTTTTTTCAGGACTTTCTAGGCTTCCAAAAATTTTACTGCTTAATTATAATATTACTAATAATAATATAGAATTAATAATAATTGGCTACCCCTCTTTATATCTCAGAAATAACATGCTCGAAAATAGGCCAACACAAACGCCCGTAATCGTGTTGCGCCATTTTAACATGTTTTGTGGGTGTGTTTATGCTAAAAAAAGGCCAAAACACACGAGATATTATTGTCTGAGATATGATTGCCGAGATGTATTTACCAATAATTAACAAAATTGTATTAATTCCTTTTGATGACGATAATTCTTCTGATTCACTTGAAATTTTTCTATTCTTCTTTTTTTCAATTAAAGCTTAAGCTTATTTATTTAAAAATATATTTTTTACTAGCTTGCAACTTTTTTTTTCTTTAATTGTTTAGCAATTTTTTCTTCTAACAATTCGTTCCTCGATATAACCGTTCACTAAAAAAATTAGAACAAAATAAAATTTAATAATCAAAAAAGATTTTAAGTATTATATTAATTATAAATATACATTTTATAGTCATTAATTAGATTGTGATAAAATCAGAGGGTCTAATAAATGACCGAATAAATTTTTTACTGGTTTATGGGCTTCTGACCGATTCTGACGGATTGAATAGTTGACCGGTCTTAAAATAATATTTAAACTGATAATTTTACTGTATTTTTCCGTAAAAGTTGGAATCTGATCTTTAATTAACATAATAAAACTAAAATATTTTATATTATGTCAGTTAATATCACTAAATTAATAATGAAATGCACTTACTCTCCAATTGTACGCCAGTTATTTTTTACCGGTTTATGGCGGGTCGACTAATTGGTGACCGCTCAACAACTGGTGCATTTACTTTATGTCAACCTTGAAATTTGGAATATATTTTTTTCCTTATTATAAAAATATTGTTAAGGATGAAAAGTATTCTTTTTATTTTATGGTTTTCAGTTATTTTCGCGTCAGTTAAGAGTAGCAATGTCGATTTACAAAAATGATAATTATGAACTCCACGATTGTGAACCAACTATTGCTTTCATGGCGAAAGTGGATAATTTAATAAAAGCAATGAGCTCTCGAACACCTGAAAATGGTTTACGGCAAAATGCTGATTGTCCGATGAGAAAGGTATTTAAACTAATACTTAATAAATTTTTAGTAATTTCATAATTCCAGTCTTTTGACATCAGCATACTAAGGCTGGATCAAAATAAAAATTACTTCCCGATTTTTGAAAATTTTCGATTTTCTTAGCGGAAAGTTAAAAATCACTAAACTGCAAAAAATTAAGTGTAAGTAATAATAAAAATTAATGTGTTAAAATCAATTCCCTTAATGTTAATACATATTATCATATCTTCTATCTCACGTATCATATAAACATATGTTAATGTATAAAAACACAATTTATATCTAGGTTTTGGTATCCCATTCACATTTTTAGATATCAAGTACTACTACATTTATAATTCACACAATAAAATTTATATCTTCCTCTTCTTCAATGCAATGTCTGCAAAAAAATTTTACATTATTCATTTATATTTCATTAATTTATTTTATAGGCCATTATTGATTTCGACCAGTATCTTCGTGATTGGGAAAAGAAAGCTAATGAAGAGAAACTTAAAAAGAAACGTAACAAGAAAAAGTCTAACGTGGAGAATACTGATGATTTCGTAGAAGAATTTGATTTTCCTATCACAACTAGTACGTTAACTGGCTTTAAAATTACGTTAGGAACCACTCTAGAATTATCAAAGTTCTTGTATGATAAGTGTAATTTTAATTATCTCATGACATCACGTTTAAATCAAGATGCTTTGGAGGTGAGATTGTCAATTTAATCATGATCTTCTTTCTTTTCAATTAATATATATGCGATGTATAATTATTTTTATCACATAGCTTTTTTATATATTTTTTTTACATTGTAGAAATTCTTTGGTATCATGAGGTCAGCTTGCGGATGTAATGACCACCCGGACCCAATTCTTTTTGGTCAAGTCTTCAGACTTCTCTGTAGTTATTCTCTAGCTACACCCCCAAGAGGCTCTAACGTAACTGGTGGTGAATTACTATCCTCATTAATGCAAACAAAAGAATCATTAGCTGCATCTAACTCTAATAAACAAATTTGGCTCCAAAAAATTGATTCAATTGTCGAAAATGGTATTGCCACTGTACATCGAAGTTCCAACTACGAAAAATCTGATACTGGATATTTACCTTTCGAGCACTGGGTCGATGATTCAACTAGCGATAGTGATGACAGTATTAAAACTTCAGACAAGTGTTATATTGAACCGAAAACCGTAAACTCTTCAAATAATAATAATAATAATAATAATAATAATAATAATAATAATAATAATGATTGTGATCTTAATAATAATTGTGATCTTAATAATAGTAGTGATTATAATAGTGATAATGCTGATGATCATAATAAAGGTGCCGATATTATTAATAATACAAACACTGCTAGATATATAAATAACACAAATGATGATGCCGATGATATTGATGATGAAGATGGTAATAATAATAATAATAATAATTATTATTATAATAATGAAAGTAGCAATAATTATAATTGTAACCATAACGAGAGTGTTGATGATGATGTAATTTTTGATCACGATTACGATATTACACATACTAGTAATTATGTCGTCGCATATATCGCTGGATTCATGGCAAGAAAAGTAAGTCGTTTCACTAAGTGTTTAGATTGTACGGAAATGTTAACTTCTACAAATCCAACCGATCGTGATAGAATGATAGAAGAAATGAGTGATGGAAACTTAATTTTTCCGAGTGAAACTTTATTTTTGTTAATTAGACAATTAGAAAATCAAGTATTAACAGTAGTAGGCACCAAAAACTTTACTGCTAATACTATGTTTCAAATTTTACAAAAAATTTCGACCATAAATGATTTACCTGTTGTTGGGTGCGAAAAACATTGTAAACAGTTTATGATTAAAATAATTAATAATTTCATCGTTATGAGAGGACATTTTTTAACAGATTTCTTTAATAGAAACATAAATAATCGTCAAATAATGACCAAACGAATGCGTAAATGTGCCAAAAAGTAAAATTCTACTTCATTTTTTGTTTTATAGATTTTAACTCTTAAAAAGCATTTATTTATTTATTTTATACTTTGTAACAGCTTTACCTGCTCAATTTTATGCTAACATCATGAAAAATTAATAAAATTATTTTATCCATCAATTAAGATTTATTACATTCATTTAACCAATAAATTTCTTCATTTTATAAAATAATTAAATTATTTTTCAGAAATAATTTCGCTCCATTAGGTTTTTTTACAGTTTAAATCTGTGAGTACCTTTGCAACAACAGCGCACTCTGCCGTCTGTATCTGCTTTCTGTACCCCTTTACGACTTTAACATTACGATCGTCCTCCTTCTATCTAGCCTTCGTGAAATTTACTATAGCCAATTTGGAGCTATACAACAATAATTACAAAAAATACTAAAATCCGAACAAAAACAGTTTCACTGTAAAAAAAATCGCGCCAAGTCCACGTTCATAAGATTATTAAAAAGAAAAAAATTTGTTTTTTTCTTTACGAAAATATATAAAATAAAAAAATTAAAAAACCCAAGTAACCGATATGATTGTTTATGATTTTCGGAAATTAAAAAAAATTTTGTTATAAATTTAAAAATTAAGAAAAAAATTTTGGAACGTACTTGGTGTGCGTCATTGTATATTTCAATTTTTTTAACGTCCTAGTAAATAGATTTTACGAATTTCATTAAAAGTAAAATATTTTGCAACTGTGCACACTAAATACGTTCCAAATTTTTTTTTTAATTTTTAAATTTGTAACAAAATTTTTTTTTATCTCCGAAAATCATAAACAATCATATCGGTTACTTGGATTTTTTAATTTTTTTATTTTATATATTTTTGTAAAGAAAAAAACAAATTTTTTTTTTCTTAATAGTCTTATGAACGTGGACTTGGCGCGATTTTTTTTACAGTGAAACTGTTTTTGTTCGGTTCTTATATAACTGTTATTTTTACAACTCAAAATTTATTAACCCTCTGAGGTCGAGATGGGACTAAGTGAGCCGCGTGGCACCGGAGTAGGGAGCGTGTAAAGTAAATGTAGAAGGGGGCGTTTCACCAAGAGTGGGGGAAATGCCCAGAAGCCTCAGAGGGTTCATTTTGATACAACGAAAATTATGAATGAAAAACAAAAAAATAAAAATTTTTCCAACGGGGATCTATTTTGAAGCCTTCCAAGAATTACTCCAAAAGAGGAAAAAAATCTAAGAGGAAAAAAAATACTCCAAAAGAGGAAAAAAAAAATTAAAAATGCTTTAAAACTTGTGTTCTGGGTGCTATTGGGCCTTTATTATGCTCCAAATTAAGCCTGTAACGTAGTTCTACTACAACTTCAATAGACAAGAAACTAGAAGAAAAATTAGAAATTTCACCTCCATGGTCATTCTTTTTTTCCCCCACCCAAGCTACGTACTACGATGGTAATGTAGTAATTTATTTTGAGGCATTATTAGCTTGGGTAGGGGAAAAAAAGAATGAAGAGAAAGTAAAGTAAGGTATCGAGAGTATAAGTATGGACTGAGAAACGATGATGGTGGAGGGGCCCGGTAGCTTAACTGGTAGAGCTCCTGACATGTTATCAGGGAGATCCAGGTTCGATTCCTGGCTTGGCAACCAACCCCATTTATTTTTTCAAAGTTTTTCTTTGCTCTCATTTACTTTCTTTCATTTGTTTCATTTAATTAACATCTGTATAACTCGAACAGATACCACAAAAGCTTTCAGCTTCACTAGTATTCAAGTTCGGTGGATCCTCATCGAAATTATGTAAAGAGATAATATGTCTCTCGACCAATATTGAAGATGGAATGTCTATCCGTTGGCTTGAATTTAGATCTACTAGTCACTTGACCACTAGGCGCTAAAACTTAAATTTATATATTACATATAATTCGGTCACAAAAATAGAATTAAATTTTTCTATTTGTTCATTAATTTAAAAAATAGAGTGCTTCAAAGCTGCACCAAAGATACAGTTGACAACACGTTTGAGAAATCTAATGTAATTTTTCAATTATAAAATACTTTAATATAATCAGCGTTGAAGTTTTTATTGGACAAATTTTTACTTATTTTGCAAAATATTGAAAAAATCAATTGAAAAGGACTTTAATTGTTAATAAAATTTGACCAAAGTATCCTACTACGATCTGACTTACGTTATATGATCATGAGGGCAAAGTAGTTCGTAATAATTCAACCTGCTGTTATATACATATAGTAAAATAAAAAGCAACCCTTCTTTGTTAAATTTTCCGAATACTAGTTAACGTAAAAAATCAATCGAATAGCCCAAAAAAGATAGTCAATTTTACGTAGGTTTACTTGATTAAATAGCATTACCTTCTATTGGACTCGGAAGGTTGTTTCTAGATAGTTCAACAGAATATTATAAAATTCCAAAACAAACTGAATGACGATCACTATTTGTTAATTAATTATAGGCAATTGAAAAAATGCTAATTGAGTAAATTATTCTTCCGAGCTAATTGATTTTAGATTTTCGAGGCGCAGAAATGAATTGTAGAGCTTAAAAAAAACAGTAATGTTTTTTTGTTAAATTAGAAATTTTCAACAGTGCCCATCCACATGCCTCCTAATCTAAGCTTTATACATTGATGTAATACATTGTTTATTGATTTTCTTATTTGATACTTATGTTGAAAAGTTGAAAGTACATTTAAAAACAAAAATTTTGGTGCCTATTAGAGCTCTTAATATTGATATTAAGGTTTGCCTCAATTCATTTGTAATTTTTCTATTTAAATAACACGAAAAAACTTTTTTTTTATTTTTGAATTTTAATTACTTCGGAATGGCTTGTTTACGTAATATCCCAGAGAGAGGTGTTATAGGAAATTTCACGCTCTACAAAAAACGTTTGAAGGTCAAAGTTCATTAGATCAACCGTTTCAAAGATATTTGCAATAAAAAATAACACCAATCAAAAATTTCAAATATTTTCCAATAAAATTGCAAAAAAAAATCATACTTTATATTGATATTGTTTTTTTTTGTAAAATCAATTGAATTCTGTTAATTTGAGATTTTAATTTTTTTTTGCTTATTTACTCCATACGTAACTCACAAAAAGTACAAATACATAAATATAAAGGTTAAAATTATCAAACAAATGATTTTTGGGTCTCTTTTATAACAAATTTATTTTATTTTCTACCAAATACTAATAAATTCTATTAAACAATCAATTCTTTATAACAAAAAACAATATTTAACAACAATTCATAAAATTTTTTCTAACTTGAAAATATTACAGTTTTATAAAATTTTTTTTATTGCAATTAGGATATCGTTTTCTGTGTTCTGTCACTACTTGCAATAAATACTGAAGCTGTTCTTCATTTTTCGTTAAGCATCGATTATACTGCTCTATCAATGCCACGCCGCGTTCTGCTACATCATTTACAACTTGAAGTTTCTCAAAATACTCCAAGTTTCTTTTGTAATTTAGATTCTGAGGCTACAAAGTTACATCTTCATCAATGAAATCATACGACAAATCAAACGATTTAAACAGATTTATCGATCTCATAGATACAAATTGACTAAGATCTTTATTTAATAATGACTCTAAATTTTTCTTATCGATTATAAAACGACTCGTTGTAGTTTCATTGTAATTTC